>NC_044555.1:25610389-25815077 GCF_007565055.1 Rhinopithecus roxellana
AGTCTCCCAATTACAACTGAGGAGGTGGGAGAAATACCTGGTTACAGGCTGTCCCAGGATTCCTCAGATGGTAACGGACCTCGAGGACAGCTCTCTGGGACAGGAGATTAACACTGAGAAAGCCGCACCAGTGTCCAGGAGGAAGTCAATTTCCTGGCCCTCAGTGGTTAAACATACCCGGGGTTCAGTGAGGGTGATGACATAAGCTGGCGCTTGCCCTGGCACCCTCAGTCCTTTTGTTGGATCATCTGGTTGGGGGCTTCTGACCCAGAGAAACTTTGCACCTTCCAGTGATTGGCTCGGCATAGTGGACATGGGCTAGGGGGCAGCTTGTTTCTTGTTGGACAATCTTTTTAAAAGTGTCCTTGTACACCACACTGATAACAAACCCTACCGGGTGATTGGCCTGCTCCATTTTCTGTCCTCTCTGAACTACCAAGGTTTGTTTGTCTGAGGGCCATGACTAAGGCTGCAGCCTTTCTCTGATCTCGCTTTTCCTTTTTGCCCTGCTCCTCTTGGTCCCTATTATAGAACACCGAAGTTGCCAGGTTTAATAATGCCTCCAGATTTTGTTCAGGGCCCAGGGCTCGCTTTTGGAGCTTTCTCCTGATATCTGCAGCTGGTTGGGTAATAAACTTATCTTTTAGGATCAATTGACCCTCGAGGAAGTCAGGTGACAGGGGAGTATATTTTCTTAAGGCCTCCCATAGCCACTTGAGGAAGGCAGAAGGATTTTCTTCCTTTCCCTGAGTTATGGTGGACATCATTGAATAATTTATGGGCTTTTTCCTAATTCTCCTTAGTCCTTCTAGAACACAGGTCAGCAGATGTTTATGACTCCAGTCCCCATGATCTGAGTCTAGGTCCCAGTGGGGATCCATACTGGGGACAGCTTGCTGACCAGTAGGGAATTTGTCCCTTTCTTTGGCTGTCATTCTATCATCCACTTGACTAAGATACCAGGTATCTCCAAACTCTCGGGCTGCAGCTAAAGCCACATTCTTTTCATTAAAGGCCAGGGTTTGGTCTAACAATAGCATGACATCTCTCCAAGTGAGATAGAAGGTTTGGCTTAGACCCTGTACGACATCTATATACCTTTCAGGATCATCTGAAAACGTCCCCAGGTCTGCCTTGGTCTGCTTTAAATCAGAGAGGGAGAAGGGGACATGTACCCAGGTTGGGCCAAATTCCCCTCACCCTACAGCTTGAAGGGGACATAACCAATAGCCCGGGGGTTTTTGTGGTCTCTTGGAGATTTCTTTACTTCTTTCCTTCTGGGTGGGGGAAATTAGAGGAGGATTATCATTAATAGGAAGGGGAGCTGTAGGAAAGCTAGGATATGGGGGTAAGCTGAGAGGTCCTCCTGTGGGATGTAAATTGCAAGCTTTGCATAGTTGTGAATTCTTCAATGAAAAGAAAGCTTGGACATAAGTTAATTCACTCCATTTGCCTTCCCTCTTACAGAAAAGGTCAAGCAAGAGGACAGTATTGTAATTTGTACTTCCCTCAGGTGGCCATCTTTTCCCATCAGAGAGAGAATATTGGGGCCAGGCCATAGTGCAGAAAAAAAAAATAAGCTGCTTATTTTTCAGGATTTGCGGGTCAAATTGGTCTCAGTGGCTTAGGATGCATTTCAAGGGTGAGCCTGTTGATGCCTGAGTGTTTCCCATCTGAAAGAAAAAACTGCCCATGGTTTTGGTTTGTTTGTTCCCCCCGCTGGCCCAAGAACCCACAACGGTCCCTGGACCCTGCTGATAGGAACAGTTGTGCTCGCCAACGCAGCAGCAGAAACCTCACTTGCCCAAGAACCTGCAACGGTCCCTGGACCCTGCTGATCAGAACAGTTGTGCTCATCGATGCAGCAGCAGAAACCCTAGTTTTCCTCTTAGACCACAAAGAGGACCAAGGAAGGTCAGATTTAGTGGTCCTTACTGACACATTCTCAAAAACCTGTTAGAGTCCTAAGTGTTCTCCTGCTAGTATTGGGACCTTACCCCTGTCCTATAAAGATGTTATGCCCAAAAAGGCCAGGTGTGGTGGCTCACACCTGTAATCCCAGCACTTTGGGAGGCCGAGGTGGGCGGATCACCTGAGGTCAGGAGTTTGAAATCAGCCGGGCCAACATGGTGAAACACCGTCTCTACTAAAAATTACAAAAATTAGCCAGGCATGGTGGCAGGCACCTTAGTCCCAGCTACTTGGGAGGCAGAGGCAGGAGAATCATTTGAACCTGGGAGGTGGAGGTTATAGTGAGCTGAGATCAAGCCATTGCACTCAAGCCTGGGGGACAAGAACGAGACTTCTCTCAAAAAAAAAAAAAAAAAAAAGATGTTATGCCCCCAAAAATGAAGTGGAGGGCTATATCCTGAGGGAGGGAAGGGATCTCCAGGGTTGGAAGAGTGACGCCTTTTGTCCTCGCTTCTCATCATATGAATAGGAAGGATATCATTTCTGAGGCTTCCCATATCCTAGCTTCAGGAATAACTTTTGTTAGGCCTGCTAGTCTGAGGAGGGATCCTAAAATTCCAGATAGTGCCCCCCTACCACCGACAGGGCTTTGGGCAAAAAATATGTCTTTCTGATTGCTGAGCCCAGGTGCCTAAAGAAGGGAACTGAGTCCTGAAGTTTATACTAGAAATCATTCTTCTAGGAGAAACTAGAAAAGCACCGGAGACAGGGAGTGGTTTTTAAAAGTGGGATGAGTCTCGGAGAAGAGAGGTGGGAGGAAGTTTGTCTGATAGGGGTTGAGACCCAGGAGGCAAGAATCAGGATAGATAGGATAGATGGGCGAGTCTTGTTTGGGCGACATGACTTTGAGAGTTCTGCTCATGGCTACAGGGTCAACCAACGTTTTGCTGGGACCCCAGAGCTGAATGGCTTTCCTCTCTGTTGACCCTCAGCTCAGCCCAGAAGTATAGGAAAAGTGGTAACTGGTTCCAGTTAAACCAACACTCCCAACTCCGAAGAGTTGGGGATCATTGGAGAGCCCTTTCCCAGAAAGCCTGACATCCATGTCTTTAGTCTGGCGGCTGCGCTAGTTGCTTTTCACTGGCCGACAGGTGCCTGGTATTTAGCCCCTGAATGCTAAGGAAAAATAGGACAGAATAGCAAGCGAAAGGGGTCCAATGGTACCCACTGCTTGGCGATAGTCCCATCTGGGTTGCCAGGATGTGTCTGGAGTTGGTTCCTTCCAGTGAGTAGTTGGTCTCGCTGACTTCAAGAATGAAGCCGTGGACCTCCGCAGTGAGTGTTACAGCTCTTAAAGGTGGCATGGACCCAAAGAGTGAGCAGCAGCAAGATTTATTGTGAAGAGCAAAAGAACAAAGCTTCCACAGTGTGGAAGGGGACCCAAGCAGGTTGCTACTGCTGGCTGGGGTGGCCAGGTTTTATTCCCTTATTTGTTCCCACCCACGTCCTGCTGATTGGTCCATTTTACAGAGTGCTGATTGGTCCATTTACAATCCTTTAGCTAGACACAGAGTGCTGATTGGTGCATTTTTACAGAGTGCTGACTGGTGCATTTACAATCCTTTAGCTAGACGCAGAGCACTGATTGATGCATTTTTAGAGTGCTAATTGGTCCATTTACAATCCGTTAGCTAGACACAGAGTGCTGATTTGTGCGTTTTACAGAGTGCTGATTGGTGCATCTACAGTCCTTTAGACACAGAGTGCTGATTGGTGCGTTTACAATCCTTTAGCTAGACAGAAAAGCTCTCCAAGACCCCACTCAACCCAGGAAGTCCAGCTGGCTTCACCTCTCAGTATGACACTGCTAGTTGTACCACTGCATATTGAATCAATGTCATACTGGTGGACTTTTATGTTACTTTTAATTTTTTGCTCTTGCAGACTGTTTCAGTGAATATTTTTGTACATGTATCATTTAAAATATATACTTATAGGCCTGGTGTGGTGGCTTATGCCTGCAATCCCAGCACTTTGGGAGGCTGAGGCAGGCAGATCTCCTGAGGCCAGGAGTTCAAGACCAGCCTGGCCAACATGGCAAAACACTGTCTCTACAAGAAGTACAAAAATTAGCCGGGCATGGTGGCGCATGCCTGTAGTTCCAGCTACCTGGGAGGCTGAAGCAGGAGAATCGCTTGAACCCGGGAGGCAGTGGTTGCAGTGAGCCAAGATCCCGCCACTACACTCTAGCTGAGGTGACAGAGTGAGAGTGTGTGTGTGTGTGTATATCTATATTTATATATATTTACTTATAGAATATATAGAATAAATTCATAGACTATATGTAGAATGAATACATATAGAATACATTCCTTGAAGTAGAATTTCTAGATCAATGAATATGGCACTAACAATTTTGATTGGCCATGAGGAAGCTCTATCCAGTGATCTCTTGAACACTGTGGCTGTGAGCCATCCCCTTCCTCAGAGTCTCTGCTGTTGCTATCAAGGGCAACTGTTTCCACTTGCAGAATCCTCCCTCTTCTTTTCTGGAGTATGTGATAAAACGTCTTGTCTAGTGGATTTGTACAAATCCTTCATGCACAGAGAATGCTTTGTATATGTGGTGTAATGTGGCTGGTTCAACTTTTTTTTTTCCACAATCTTTTACTTGTCATAATAATCCTGGTTATGGAAGCCATCTGCTGACTTCCTGGCATCTTCCTTCTTTTCCTCTGTTTCATTCTCCTCCCTCCTCCTCCTCCACTACCACCATACTTCATATAATTTCACCCACTAAAAGGACACTTTTTTTCCTTTTCTTTTTCTTCTCCTCCTCTCCTTAATTTCAACTCCACTAGGCTGCAGTTCCCAGTTATTCAATCAAATGAATCTAGGTGTTGCTGTACAGCTATTTTGTAGATGTGATTAAAGTCCACAGCCATTTGACTTTAAGTAAGGGAGATTATCCTTGATAATCTGGGTGAGTCGGATTCAATCTGTTGAAAGGCCTTAAGACCAGAGCTGAAGGCCCTGTAAACAGTATTCTCCTGTGAACAGTAGCTTTAGCATGTGCCTGAGAGTTCCAGCCTGCTCTTCTTGATGGCCCACCCTACGGATTTCAGACTCGGATTTCACCCTACAGATTTCACCCCCTACAACAGTGTTAGCCCATTTCTTGCAATGAATCTCTTCATATATATCTTCTACTGGTTCTGTTTCTCTGATTGAACCCTGACTGATACATCCTTCAAGGTATTTCCTCCATCCAGTCTGGGAACTCATTTCATTGATAAGACAAGCATAGGGAGGGACTCCTCAGACCCTTTTATCTGCCCCTCAAGGGGAAAACCAATTTCAGTGAATAATTACAGAGAACTGCCATTGCCTCTGACAGAAAATAAAATATTCTTCAGGGCCCAGGAAGAGTTTCCCAGTGTCAGGAGCCATGTGCCATGGTAGTCAAATGGAACCACCCTATTGTTGCTTAGTTAGTTGGGTGATGTCAAAATGCTGTTAATTACATAAAAAAGAGAGTAGGCCAGGCACATTGGCTCATGCCTGTAGTCCCAAGTATTAATATTTGGGAGGCTGAGGTGGGAGGCTTCAGCCCACGAAATCAAGGTTGCAGTGAGCTGTGATTGAGCCACTGCACTCCAGCCTGGGTGACAGAATGAGACCTTGTCTCAAAAAAGAAAAAAAAAAAGAAAAGAAAAGAAAGTAAAAATGATTGAACATAAAAATGAAGGTGGGCAAAGTCTAAAATATCTGTGAGGCTGGGCACGGTGGCTCATGCCTATAATCCCAGCATTCTGGGAGGCTGAGATAGGTGCATCGCTTGAGCTCAGGAGTTTGAGACCAGCCTGGGCAACATGATGAAACCCCATCTCTACCAGAAATACAAAAAATTCGCTGGGCATGGTGGCTTGTGCCTGTGATCTAACTACTTGGGAGGCTGAGATGGGAGGATTGCTTGATCCCAGGAGGCAGAGGTTGCAGTGAGCTGTGATCAAACCACTGCACACCAGCCTGGGCAACAGAGTGAGACCCCATCTCAAAAAAAAAAAAAAGAAAAAGAAAAGTATATATATATGTATATAAAATATGAGTCCATACTGATATAAATAAGTGATTAAATAAATAGATAAATAAATGGGGGAGAATAGACAAATCTTTAATGCAGAAAGATTCCAAGTAATTTAGTTAGATATTCTGCCCTCAGGGAGGAGGAGCATTACTCTCTATTCCTTAAGCATGGGCTGCAAACAATGACTTCCTTCGAAAGAGTACAGTGTGGAAAGGGGTGAGAAGAGTAACTTTGCAGTGGAGAAACCTCACAAACACTACCTCAGCCAGATGATGATCAACATCAACAGTGGAAAGTCATGTTGATAGTATGTATCCTATGACGTGATGAAAACGGTACCCTACCTCTGTGGTCTTCCTCTCCCAAATGCATACCCCAGTTTAATCATGAGGAAAACATCAGAAAAATCTCAATTGAGGGATATTCTTCAAAATTCCTGGCCAGTGCTCCTCAGAAATATCGAGGTCATCAACAACAAGAAAAGTCTGAAAAGGTGTCACAGCTGAGGAGAAATGACAACTAAATGTTATGTGGTGTCCCGGGTGGGATCTTGGAATAGAAAAAGGACAGTAGGTAAAAACTAAAGAAGTCTGGCTGGGCGAAGTGGCTCACGTCTGTAATCCCACCACTTTGGGGGTCCGAGGCAGGTGGATCACCTGAGGTCAGGAGTTCCAGACCAGCCTGACCAACATGGAGAAACCCCATCTCTACTAAAAATACAACATTAGCCAGGTAAGGTGGCGCATGCTTGTAATCCCAGCTACTTGGGAGGCTAAGGCAGGAGAATCGCTTGAACCCAGGAGGCGGAGGTTGCGGTGAGCTGAGATCACACCACTGCACTCTAGCCTGGGCGACAGAGCGAGATTCTGCCTCAATAATAATAATATTTTTTTAAAAATGAGCCAGGCATGGTGGCGCGTGCCTGTGATCTCAGCTACTCCAGAGGCTGAGGCAGGAGAATCCCTTGAACCCGAGAGGTGGAGGTTGTAGTGAGCTGCGACCACGCCATTGTACTCCAGCTTGGACAACAAGGGCGAAACTCTGTCTCAAAAAAATAAATAAAAATAAAAATAGGCCGGGCGCGGTGGCTCAAGCCTGTAATCCCAGCACTTTGGGAGGCCGAGACGGGCGGATCACGGGGTCAGGAGATCGAGACCATCCTGGCTAACACGGTGAAACCCCGTCTCTACTAAAAAATACAGAAAACTAGCCGGGCGAGGTGGCGGGCGCCTGTAGTCCCAGCTACTCGGGAGGCTGAGGCAGGAGAATGGCATGAACCCGGGAGGCGGAGCTTGCAGTGAGCTGAGATCCGGCCACTGCACTCCAGCCTGGGCGACAGAGCGAAACTCCGTCTCAAAAAAAAAAATAATAATAACAAAAAAAAATAAAAATAAAAATAAAAAATAAAAATAAATAAAAAAATAAAAAATCAGCTGGGCATGATGGTGCATGCCTTTAGCCCCAACTACTTGGGAGGCTGAGGTGAGAGGGTTACTTGAGCTCAGGAGTTTGAGGTTACAATGATAGCGTCACTGCACTCTAGCCTGTGCTACAGAGTGAAACCTCATCTAAAAAAAAAAAAAAAAAATTGGGGTGGCGCGGTGGCTCACGCCTGTAATCCCAGCACTTTGGGAGGCCGCGGCGGGTGGATCATGAGGTCAGGAGATAGAGACCATCCTGGCTGACACGGTGAAACCTCGTCTCTACTAAAACTATATATATATATATATATATGTATATATACACGCACACACACACACACATATATATATATAAAATTAGCAGGGCGTGGTGGCGGGCACCTGTAGTCCCATCTACTTGGGAGGCTGAGGCAGGAGAATGGTGTGAACCCGGGATGCGGAGCTTGCAGTGAGCCGAGATCACGCCACTACACTCCAGCCAGGGTGACAGAGCAAGACTCTGTCTCAAAAAAAAAAAAAAAAAAAAATTACTATATATTCCAGCAATTCTACTCTTATGTTTCTACCCAAAAGAATTGAAAACAAGTATTCAAACCAAAATCTGTACACAGATGTTCACAGCAGCACTATTCACAGTGGCTAAAAGATGGAAAAAACCAAAATGTCCATCAATGGATGAATGGCATATCCCATAGAACTGAATAGTATTCCAACATATACTGATACATGCTACAACATAGATGAGCTTCAAAAATGTGCTATGTAGAAAAAAGACAGACACAAAGGTCACACATGTAGAAAAAAGACAGACACAAAGGTCACACATTGTATGATTCCATTTGCATTAAATATCCAGAATAGATAAATCCGTACACAGAACGCAGATTAGTGGTTTCTAGAGCCTTGGGGGAGGGAGGAATGAGGAATGACTTCTTGATGGGTATAGGGTTTACATATGGGGTGATGAAGCTGTTGTGAAACTAGATAGAGATGATTATTATACAACTTCATGAATATACTAAATGTCACTGAACTGTACACTTTCAAATGGTTAATCTTATGTTTTATGTGAATTTTGCATCAATTTTTTTTGAGACAGGTCTAACTCTGTCACCCAAGCTGGAGGGCAGTGACATGATCAGGGCTCACTGTAGCCTCAGCTTTCTGGTCTCAAGAGACCCTTCCACCTCAGCCTCCCAAGTGGCTGGGACTACAGGTGTACACCACCATGCCCAGCTAATTTTTTATATTTTGTAGAGATGAGGTCTCACTATGTTGCCCAAGCTGGTCTCGAACTCCTGGCCTCAAGCAATCCTCTCACCTTAGGACCACAAATTGCTGGAATTGTGGATGTGAGCCACCATGCTTGGCCACATCAATTTTTTAAAAAGAGGAATGCATTAAATGCATAGAGGAAGCTGAGACTACAGGTGTGTGCCACCAAGCCCAGCTAATTTTTGAATTTTTTGTAGAGTTGGAGGAGAGGGGTTCTCCCTGTGCTGTCCAGGCTCGTCTTGAACTACTGGGCTTAAGTGATCCTCCCACCTCAGCCTCCCAAAGTGCTGGGATTACAGGGGTGAGACACTGTACCTGGCCAGAAGTGATGTTTGAATTGAGTTGTTAATCAATTTATGAATCACTTAGCAAACATTTATTGTGTGCACACTAAATGCTAGTCAGTGAGGTAGGCATTGAGGTGATATAAATAGATAGAGGCCAGGTGTGGTGGCTCACACCCGAGGCGTGAGAATCACGTGAATCCGGGGGCAGAGATTGCAGTGAGCCGAGATGGCGCCACTGCACTCCAGCCTGGGCGACAGAGTGAGACTCTGTCTCAAAAAATTTAAATAAAATAACACATAAATAGATAGATATAGTAGATATAGATACCTATATCTATGCATATATTAATATTCTCTCTCTCTCTCTCTCTCTCTCTCTCTCTATATATATATATATATATATATATATATGTGAATTCAGATCTTATCTGCCCCCTCAGAGAGCTCACTATATAGTTGGGAGAGACAAACACATAAATAGGCAATTATAGTGCCTTGTGGTACATGCAACGGTAGATGTATATACAAGGTATTATGGAAGTAAGAAGGAGCAGCACCCATCACAGCCTGGGGGTCTTTAAAAGAATTATTAGAAAGTGGCCAAGTGGTCAAGTGGCCAAGGTGTGGTGGCTCATGCCTGTAATCCCAGCACTTTGGGAGGCTGAAGTGGGAGGATCGCTTGAGCCCAGGAGTTCAAGACCAGCCTCGGCAACATAGCAAGATCCTGTCTCTACAAATAATAACAATAATGATAATAAAATCAGCATGGCATGGTGGCATGTGCCTGTAGTCCCAGCTACTCAGGAAGTTGAGACAGGAGGATCGCTTGAGCCCAGGAGGTCGAGGCTGCAATGAGCCATGATCACACCGCTGCACTCCAGGCTGGGTGACAGAGCAACACCCTGTCTCTGGAAAAAAAAAAAAGAAGAAGAAAAGAAAAAAAAGAAAGTGGCCAAGTGAAGGAAGGTCATTTTAGGCAGAACACAAATAAAGGTATAGAGCTAGGAGATAGAAGATACATATGGAGAGACAGAGTGAGAGAGGGAGAGAGAGTATGGAGAGTATGTGTGTGTGTGCGTGTGTGTGCATATGCATAGAAAGTAATTACAAGTGGTTCCATCTTATCTTGAATTTTTTTTTTTTTTTTTTTTTTTGAGATGGGGATTTCACTCTGGTGCTGAGGCTGGAGTGCGTGGCATGATCTTGGCTAACTCCAACTTACTCCTGGGCTCAAGCAATCCTCCCGCCTCAGCCTCCTGAGTAGCTGGGACTATGGGGGCGTGCTACTACAGCCAACTAAATTTTTTTTTTTTTTTTTTGTAGAGGTGGGGTCCCGCCATGTCACCCAGGCTGGTCTCGAACTCCTGGACTCAAGTGATCTGACTGCCTCGGCCTCCCAAAGTGCTGGGATTACAGGCATGAGCCACTGTGCCCGGCCAAGTGGTTCCATCTTGTAAAAGAAAAAAATCAAACTAGGAAGTGGTAAGTCATGGGTTTCAAACAAGTGAACAACAGACTTACGTTTTAGATAAATCCTTCTATTAACAGTGTGAAGTCTAAGATTAGAAGAGGAACAAAACTGGAGGCAGGGAGACTAATAAGAAGACTGTTGCAATAATCCAAATGAAAAATTATCAGGGTCTTAGCCAGGTAGGGAAGTGGTAATTGTGATAAAAAGGAAAGGTCAGAATCAAGAAATGCTTAGATGGTAAAATTAACAGGATTTGAGCATTGATTTGATATCGGTGGTGAGACAGCGTTAAAGATAACTCCAGGTTCCTGTTTTGTGTGACGGAGTGTGTATTTGTCAGAGATGTTAGTTGATAGCAACAAAGGCTGACTCAGCATAAAGGGTATTCTTCTTCTTCTTCTTTTTGAAGGATATTAGGAGCTGGGCATGGTGGCTCACACCTGTAATCTCAGCACTTTGGGAGACCAAGGCTGGAGGATCATTTGAGCCCAAGAGTTTGAAATCAGCCTGGGCAACTTAGTGAGACCCTGTTTCTAAAAAAAACAAAAATAATAGGCTGGGTGTGGTGGCTCATGCCTTAATCCCAGCACTTGGGGAGGCTGAGGCGTGTGGACAGTTTGAGGCCAGGAGTTTGAGACCAGCCTGGCCAACACAGTGAAACCCAGTCTCCACTAAATATACAAAAATTAGCTGGGTGTGGTGGTGTATACCTGTAATCCCAGCTACTCAGGAGGTGGCTGAATGAGGCAGGAGAATCTCTTGAACCTGGCAGGCAGAGGTTGCAGTGAGCCAAGATTGCACCACTGCACTCCAGCCTGCGTGACAGAGTGAGACTCTGTCTCATAATAATAATAATAATAATAATAATAATAATAATTAAAAAAATTAGTTCGGTGTGGTGGCACATACCTGTAGTCCCAGCTACTCAGGAGGCTGAGTCAGGAGGATCACTTCAGCCCAGAAAGTTGAGGCCACAGTAAGCCATGATCATGCCACTGTACACCAGCCTGGCTGACAGAGCAAGATCCTGTCTCTTAAAAAGAAAAAAGGATATTGGGGAGCTCCCACAATTGTTGGGAGAGCTGGAGAATCAGGTTAGAGGCTAAGCTTTCAGGAACAATGCCTCAAACCACTGCAGAAGTGGCTGGATGGTATAGGTGCCCCCACTGCTGTGAGAAATCAACCTTGAAAACACTGGAAATTCCCTAGTGGAAAAAAAAAAAAAAAGGAAGAGAAGCTCCAAACTCCACATATCCACATAGAGCAGGTTTCCTCACAAGGTCATAAGGAAGACTGGCAAATATCTCTGACTTACACTGCGGAGCTGGGGCTCATAACATGGACGTTCTTCCATATATAGAAAAGCTTTTCAAATTCTGAGGGCAGCCACAGTGTGACGCAGATGGTGCCGCTATGAACCAATGTAGAGAATAGAAGAGTTTGGGGGCAGGAGTGAGAAGTTCCATTTTTAACATGTGGTATTTCAGGTGTCTGTAGAACATTCAGATATAGATGTCTAGCAGGTGGTGAGATATTTAAAGTCCTTAGCATTCAGGTAGCAGTTAAAACAACAAAAATGGGTAGGGTGGTCCAGGGAGAGCATGTAGATTGAGATGAGAAGAAGAAAGAAAACAGAATCCTGGGTGTGGGAAAGAAAGCTTGCCTGGATTCTTGGTGCCCCTATAAAAGGCCCTAGATGGCAGGCGCGATGGCTTATGCCTGTAATCCCAGCACTTTGGGAAGCTGAGGAGGGTGGATCACCTGAGGTTGGGAGTTCGAGACCAGCCTGACCAACATGGAGAAACCTCGTCTCTACCAAAAATACAAAATTAACTGGGCGTGGTGGCACATGCCTGTAATCCCAGCACTTTGGGAAGCTGAGGAGGGTGGATCACCTGAGGTTGGGAGTTCGAGACCAGCCTTACCAACATGGAGAAACCCCGTCTCTACTAAAAATACAAAATTAGAAACCCCGTCTCTACTAAAAATACAAAATTAGCTGGGCGTGGTGGCGCATGCCTGTAATCCCAGCTACTTGGGAGGCTGAGGCAGGAGAGTCCCTTGAACCTGGGAGGCAGAGGTTGTGGTGAGCCGAGATTGCGCCATTGCACTCCAGCCTGGGCAACAAGAGCGAAACTCTGTCTTGGAGGGGGAAAAAAAATCTCTAGCCGCCTGGGCTACAGGAATTTCTACAATATAGAGAATGTTTGTTATTGCTTCCCCTAGACACATTTCACTTTTCACATACCATGAGGATAATTTCTGTAGTAGCCATTTGTCTAGCTAATTGCCCTGTTCTAAAAAGAAAAAAACTTTTCTCCCCAAGAGATCCAAATGCTTACAGCCAGGGCTAGGTCCCTAGGGGCCAGGACCACTGGATCACTATTTTCCTAGGTATTTACGCTTCAAAAGGGATGAAGCCCAGACCTTGGAGACATCACTAGGCTGTAAAATCTGGAGACAGAAATCTGGCCCTTGGCAAGATGTGTTTACATTATAAAAGGTTAAGGTAAGAACTAGGATCATTTCAATCCCATCTTCAAGGAGTGAAAGGTTTTTTTAGAAGGGAGCAAGACAGCTGTCTCTCTCCTATGTATAAATTGAGAAAATCCACTGTTCTTCATTCTTCTATGGGGTGAAACTTGTAACTCACCCAGAAAGTTTCCAACAGTTCTCATCATGTCACCTGTGGGTCTAGGTGTAGGGAACCTATGTGATAATGTGACTTTGGCTGTTGCTCTGTTTGTGAGTATTAATAAAGAACTTTTGGCTGGGTGCAGTGGCTCATGCTTGTAATCCCAGCACTTTGGGAGGTTGAGGTGGGCGGATTGCTTGAGCTCAGGAGTTCAAGACCAGCCTGGGCAACATGGTGAGATGCTGTCTCTACTAAAAATACAAAAAAATAGCCAGGCATGGTGGCACATGCCTGTAGTCTCAGCTACTCAGGAGGCTGAGGTGGGAGAAACACTTGATCCTGGGAGGCAGAGGCTGCAGTGAGCTGAGATGTGCCACCACACTCCAGCCTGGGTGACAGAATGGGACCTTGT
Organism: Rhinopithecus roxellana; assembly: GCF_007565055.1. NCBI lineage: Eukaryota > Metazoa > Chordata > Mammalia > Primates > Cercopithecidae > Rhinopithecus > Rhinopithecus roxellana. The sequence continues at coordinate 25,623,889 of NC_044555.1, forward strand.
CTCAAAAAAAAAAAAAAAAAGAAAAAAAAAGTGGGAGGGCCGGGTGCTCACGTCTATAATCCCAGCACTTTGGGAGGCCGAGGAGGGCGGAGGTCAGAAGATAGAGACCATCCTGGCTAACATGGTGAAACCCTGTCTCTATTAAAAAATACAAAAAATTAGCTGGGCGTGGCGGCGGGCGCCTGTAGTCCCAGCTACTCAGGAGGCTGAGGTAGGAGAATGGCGTGAACCTGGGAGGTGGAGCTTGCAGTGAGCCAAGATCACACCACTGCACTCCAGCCTGGGCCACAGTGCAAGACTCTATCTCAAACAAACAAACAAACAAACAAACAAACAAAAAAAACAACTCTTCTGATCCAGATGCTTCACGTTTCTTTAGTATTCACACATACAAAGTACTTCATTGTATGAGTATCTCAGACACTTCACCACTCTTGACAAAACACTGGGGGACATTAACATTTAAGTGGTGGAAAGAGGAAGAGGAGATCAAAAAGAAGACCAAATAGGAATGGTCAGAAGTACACACGGAATAGGCCGGGCGTGGTGGCTCATGCTTGTAATCCCACCAGCACTTTGGGAGGCCGAGGCAGGTGGATAACTTGAGGTCAGGAGTTGGAGACCAACCTGACCAACATGGCGAAACCTCGTCTGTACTAAAAATACAAAAATTTGCCAGGCATGGTGGCTCATGACCGTAGTCCCAGCTACTTACGAAGCTGAGCCAGGAGAATTGCTTGAACCTGGGAGGTGGAGGTTGCACTGAGCCGAGATTGTGCCACTGCACTCCAGCCTGGACGACAGGGCACGACTCCATCTCAAAACAAAGAAACAAAAAAACTATATGGCACATACAGAATAACTAGGAAACTGAATTAATTCAAGGTGACAGAAGTCAATGAATAGGAACTTTCAATGAGAATGGAATGATCGGCAGTGTTCAAATGCTGGAGAGGTCCAGCAACATTAAGAGTGAAAAGTACCTATTGACTTTGGCAGTTTGGAGGTCACTTTGCTAAAGCAATTTCAGTGGAACCATTTTTCAGTACAGTAGGTAGGGGTATGAATGGATTTCAGGAAGTAGAGACTGCAAATCAGACTATTGCTATTTGAAGAAGCTTAAAGCTGAGAAGGAAAGGAATTGGCACCTGATTAAGATTCAGGATTAAGGGAGAGTTTTGTAATTTTTTTCTTAATGGGTGAGGTCCTAACGTGTTTAAGGCTGAGGAACAGACACCACAGGTTGAAATAAGAGAATGGATAACTCATGGAGCAGGCTGCTGAAAGAGATGGAAAAAGATGGCATTTGGGACACAGGGGGATGGGTGGACCTTGAACAGGAAGATGGAATGGAGATAGGGATGGATGTAAATGTAGTGTTGCTTGTAGTCGCTCCACTGAGGCTGAAGACCATGTATTTCTAGTGGCACTGATTTGTATTGTTTTGTAGGGTAGAAACATCCAGATGAAGAAGGGGAGAAGAGTGGTTAGCTGTACTGACCCAAGGATAGAGGTTTGTGGGGCTGGTGTGGTAGACAGTGATGAAAGGGAATTGAGGGCACTGGTGAGGGTGTAGTTCAGAGTCAAGCATGGGGTTAAGAAAGGTTGAGGCCAGGCATTGTGGCTCATGCCTATAATTCCAGCACTTTGGGAGGCCAAAGAGGGAGGATCACTTGAAGCCAGGAGTTCGAGACCAGCCTGGGCAACATAGTGAGACCCCATCTATAAAAACATTTATTTAAAAAAATTAGCCAGGTGTGGTGGTGCCTGTGAGAGGTGAAGCCAGCTGGACTTTCTGGGTTGAGTGGGGACTTGGAGAACTCTTCTGTCTAGCTGAAGGATTGTAAATGCACCAATCAGCACTCCATAAAAACGCACCAATCAGCGCTCTGTGCCTAGCTAAAGGATTGTAAATGCACCAATCAGCACTCTGTAAAATGGACCAATCAGCACTCTGCAAAATGGACCAGTCAGCAGGATATGGGTGGGGACAAATAAGGGAATAAAAGCTGGCCACTCCAGCCAGCAGCAGCAACCCGCTCAGGTCCCCTTCCATGCTGTGGAAGCTTTGATCTTTTGCTCTTCACAATAAATCTTGCTGCTGCTCACTCTTTGGGTCTGCACCACCTTTAAGAGCTGTAACACTCACCATGAAGGTCCACGGCTTCATTCTTGAAGTCAGCGAGACCACAAACCCACCAAAAGGAACGAATTCTGGGCATACCTGTAGTTCAAGCTACCCAGGAAGCTGAAGCAGGAGGATCGCTTGAGCCCAGGAGTTCAAGGCTGCAGTGAGCTAGGATCATGCCTTTTCACTCTATCATGGGTGACAGAGTGAGATCCCTGTCTAAAAAAGCAAACAAACAAACAAATAAATAAATAAAATAAAAAAATCTATTGAGAGGGGAAGGAAAAGAGGCCAGGAGGGACTGTCAGACTGGGAGAAAAAAGAGGGCTCAAAGGACTAGAGGAGTCCATATGAGGTTAAAAAACTAAACCAGAAAAAAAAAAAAAAAAAAAAAAACTCACATGTGCGTGGGGGCCTGAGGGAGCAGAAAGGAGAGGGCACTGTGGTTCAAATGAAACCCTGGGATTATAGATGTTAGAGGTGAGCAGTTCCAGACCACAATACAGTTCAAGATGTGGTGCTTTGTGTGTGGCTGAAGTGGAACAGAGAAGGTAATTGAGAGAGTCAAGGAAATGAGAAGTTGCTGATTGTGTCGTCTTCATAGACAATGAGATCCCCTCGTAAAAGGGTCAGGAATTAGAGTCGGGAGGGAGATGATGGGCCACATGCCAGTATCTTTACTTAAAAAGAGGAGAGTGAAGAATATGTAAGAATTTGCTAGGCAGACTGGGATGGAGGGGATGGCCATTCTAGCGAGAGGGAGGAGACTGGGAAAAGACACGGTTGGAAGTGTGAAACAGCCTGATCTTTTTAGGGAACTAAAACCAGTATGAGTGACGCCAAGTGTGAGTACAGGAATGTGGCAGCGGATGAGACTGGATTAGTAGGCAGAGCTGACATATGGAGGGCCTTGTGCACTAAACCAAATGATGCAGAACCACTGAGGGGTTTTAAGCTAAGTATTGACTTAATTCTGGTTTGTATTTTAGATTTTCTAAGGTCAAGTGTGGAAAATTAGAGTCAGGTAGGAATAGAGCCCCAGAGACCAGTTACGGGGCTGTTGCAATTGCCCAAGCCAGGATGAGGGGCGTGGCACTGGCAGTGGAGTTGGAGGATGAATTCCAGAGCTATTTTGATATCCTACATGTGTTTTTGCAGCTCTACACCCTTTCACCTATTTTCAGCATGCAATGTGAGGCCTGGTAGGTTTTTCCGTTCAGTTTATGCTCTTTAATGTCCCAGTTCTTCACCCCAGAGGCAGCCTTCAGACCTTTGAGGATGGGGTCCTTATCTCCACTAGCAGGAGATGAAATTATCCAAGGCTTTTTGGTCTCACTAATTTACTTTTCTTTACTTGCTTTTGTTTCCCTCTACCAAATTCTTCAGTTAATCCGAGGTAAGAATTTCATACCTTGAACATCATAGAATCAGGTTATTTCTTTTTCAGTGCTCTGTTGCCTAGAGGTTCGTATGTGACAAATTGAAAGGGCTAATACTATATATGAAAGTTACACTCAGTATATGAAACCGACAGACCCTCTCCCCCAACCCCCACTTAGCACTCTCCCTCCTTTTTCAGGGTTACTAATTGCCATTTGTAGTAGGCAAAATTCTAAGACGACCCCCAATATTCCCTCATCCCAGTGTATACATACTTTCTCCCTGTTACTTAGTCAAACACGAATCTAGAAACTGCTGTGAAGGGATTGTGCAGATGTAATTAAGTCAGCTGATTTTAAGAAATAAAGATTATCTTGGGTGAGCCTGACCTAATCAAGTGAACTCTTAAAAGGACTGGGCTCTGCAGTCACAAAAAGACAAATACTGTATAATTCCACCTATAGGACATATCTAAAGTAGTGAAATCCATAGAAACAGAAAGTAGAAGGGTTGTCACCAGAGGTTGGGGGAGGGAGGGAGTTTTTTTACATTTATTTTTATTAATTATTATTTTTTTTTTCGAGACAGAGTCTCACTGCGTCACCCAGGTGGAAGTACAGTGGTGCAGTCTCAGCTCACTGCAGCCTTGACTTCACAGGCTCAGGTGATCCTCCCACCTTAGCCTCCCAAGTAGCCGGAACTATAGGTTCGTGCCACAACGTCCAGCTAATGTTTTGCTTTATTTTTTGGAGAGTTGGGATTTCTCCATGTTGCCCAGGCTGGTCTCAAACTCCTGGGCTCAAGCAATCTGCCAGCCTCAGCCTCCGAAAGTGCTAGGATTAGAGACATTAGCCACCGTGCCCAGCCTGAGCTGTTTTTGAATGGATAGAGATTCAGTTTTGTAAGATGGAAAAGTTCTGGAGATCCATTGCACAACAATGTGAATCTACTTAACACTACTGAACTGCACACTTAAAAAGGGTTAAGATGGGCCAGGTGCTGTGGCTCATGCCTGTAATGCCAACACTTCAGGAGGTTGAGGTAGGAGGATCACTTGAGCCCAGGAATTCAAGGCTACAGTGAGCTGTGATCACGCCACTGCATTCTAGCCTGAGTGACAGAGTGAGATCCCGTCTTAAAAAAAAAAAAAACAGTTAAGGTGGTAAATTTTATGTTGTGGGGTTTTTGGTTGCTGTTGTTCTTGTTGTTTTGAGATTCAGTCTTGCTCTGTTGCCCAGGCTGGAGTGCAGTGGCGCAATCTCGGCTCACTGCAACCTCCACCTCCTGGGCTCAAGTGATTCTCTTGCCTCAGCCTCCCCAATAGCTGAGACTACAGGCTCCTGCCACCACTCCCAGCTCAGTTTTTAAAATTTAATTTATTTTTATTTTTATTTTTAGCAGAGACGTGGTTTCACCATGTTGACCAGGCTGGTCTCAAACTCCTGGGCTCAAGCAATCTGCCCGCCTCGGCCTCCCAGAGTGCTGGGATTACAGGCTGTTGTGTGTTTTTTAACCACAATTTTAAAAGGGCGGGAGGGAACTGGGCTATTTCTTGTGAGATTCAAAGCGTGACAGGAATTTGACACAAGGGAGATTCTCCATTGCTGACTTTGAAGATGGAGGAGGCCACATCACAAGAATGTGGGGAGTAGAAGGTGGTTACTGGAGTCTGGGAAGTGTAGTGGAGGGGGAGGAAAGGTGGGATAGTTAATGGGTAGAAAAATATAGTTGGATAGAATGAATAAGTTCTAGTATTTTATATCACAATAGGGTGACTACAGTCAATACTTTATTGTACATTTAAAAATAACTAAAAGAATACAGTTGGATTGTTTGTAACACAAAGGATAAATCCTTGAGGTGACAAATACCCCATTCACCCTGATGTGATTATTATGCATTGTATGCCTGTATCAAAATATTTCATGTACCCCATAATATATATGCCTACTATAGTACCCATAAAAATTAAAATTAAAAATTAAAAAACAAAACAAGACAAGGAGTGTGTGTGGCTTCTAACAGTTGAGAGCACCCACCACCCCAACTGCCAGCAAGAATGTGGGAACTTCAGTACCAAGGAACTAAATTCTGCCACAACTACATGAGTTTGGAAGAGGACCTTGAGCCTCAGATGAGTTTGAAGTGTGGCCAACACCTTTGACCCTGAGCAGAGGACCCAGTTAACCTGTGCCTGGATTCTTGATCCATGGAAAGTGTAAGAAAATAAATGTGTGTGTGTGTTTGTGGGGGGGGGGGGGTTATTGTTTTTTGAATGAATTTTTATTTAGAGATAAAGTATTGCTACATTGCCCAGGCCGGAGGGCAGTGGCTGTTCACAGGTGTGATCATATCACATTACAGCTCCAAACTCCTGGGCTCAAGCAATCCTCCTGCCTGAGGCTCCCAAGTACCTGGTACTACAAGTGCACACTACTGTACCCTTAAATAAAAATTAAAAAAAAATTAAGAATGGGCACAGTAGTCCCAGTACTTTGGGAAGCCGAGGCAGGCAGATTGCTTGAGCCCAGAGTTCCAGACCAACCTGGGCAACACGGTGAAACTCCCATCTCTATTTAAAAAATGTATATATATATACCATATCTACAAACAGATAAGAAATTCTTATACAATTAATTTCCAGAAGTGTACAAGAAATCACTTTGTTTTTGAGACGGAGTCTTCCTCTATTGCCCAGGCTAGAGTGCTGTGGCATGAACTTGGCTTACTGCAACCTCCACCCTCCGGGCTCAAATGATTCTCCTGCCTCAGCCTCCGAAGTAGCTGGGATTACAGGCGAGTGCCACCATGCCCAACTAATTTTTTTGTATTTTAGTAGAGACGGGTTTTCACCATGTTGCCCAGGGTGGTTTCCAACTCCTGAGCTCAGGCAATCTGCTCACCTCAGCCTCCCAAAGTGTTGGGATTACAGGCGTGAGCCACCGTGCCAGGCCAAGAAATCACTTTGTTTACAAACCAAAATCCATTGAAATCAATGGAATTGGGATAATTCTGTGGGATTCTAAATACAAATGGTACACACCTGATTTGAAACACAGAAAAGGTGTTAATTACAGAAGTCTGATTGCAAATGTTAATTTCGTAACACTCCAACATGACTATAACATTTCTTTAATCCAATGTATACTTATTACAATTTTTTTTTTTTTTTTCAGACGGAATCTCGCTCTGTCACCCAGGCTGGAGTGCAGTGGCATAGTCTCGGCCCACTGCAACCTCTGTCTCCTGGGTTCAAACAATTCTCCTGCCTCAGCCTCCTGAGTAGCTGGGACTACAGGCGCGTGCCACCATGCCCAGATAATTTTTTGTATTTTTAGTAGAGACAGGGTTTCACCATGTTGGTCAGGCTGGTCTCGAACTCCTGACCTCATGATCTGCCCACCTCAGCCTCTCAAAATGCTGGGATTACAGGCGTGAGCCACTGAACCTGGCTACTTATTATAAAATTCTATAAGAATTTTTCATTACTCTGGATGGGTGCGGTGGCTCACGCCTGTAATCCCAGCACTTTGGGAGGCTGAGGTGGGCAGATCACGAGGTCAGGAGATCAAGACCATCCTGGCTAGCACAGTGAAACCCCGTCTCTACTAAAAACACAAAAAATTAGCCGGGCGTGGTGGCATGCGCCTGTGGTCCCAGCTGCTTGGGAGGCTGAGGCAGGATAATGGCGTGAACCTGAGAGGTGGAGCTTGCAGTGAGCCGAGACTGTGCCACTGCACTCCAGTCCGGGCGACAGAGCGAGACTCTGTCTCGAAAACAAATAATAATAATAATAATAATTTTTCATTACTCCTAAATGTAGAGTTTGGAACATTCTGTCTTCAGAAACAGCAACTACATATTTTGCCATGTTATAATTGATTAATAAAAAGGATGTTTATAAAAAGGTTAAAAATTATTATAAAAAACTAAATTTGTGATTGCTAGTGTACCAATACTTTATTTTAGAAATTTATTTATGGAACTGGCAATTGTTCCTTGATTTATTTATTTATTTATTTATTTATTTTTTGTTTGTTTGTTTTTGAGCCAGAGTCTAGCTCTGTCACCCAGGCCACAGTGCAGTGGCTCAATCTAGGCTCACTACAACTTCTACCTCCCGGGCTCAAGAGATTTTCCTGCCTCAGCCTCTAGAGTAGCTGGGATTACAGGTGCCCACCACTATGCCTGGCTAATTTTTTTGTTGTTGTATTTTTAGTAGAGATGGGGTTTCTCCATGTTGGTCAGGCTGGTCTTGCACTCCTGACCTTAAGTGATCCGCCCACCTTGGCCTCCCAAAGTGTTGGGATTACAGGCGTCAGACACTGCACCCAGCCTGAAGGCATTTTATTTATTTATTTATTTATTTACTGAGACGGAGTCTTGCTCTGTTCCCCAGGCTGGAGTGCAGTGGTGTGATCTCGGCTCACTGCAAGCTCTGCCTACTGGGTTCAGGCCGTTCTCCTGCCTCAGCCTCCCGAGTAGCTGGGACTACAGGCGCCTGCCATCACGCCGGCTAATTTTTTGTAACTGAAGGCATTTTAAAGAAAATATTGGCCGGGAACGGTGGCTCATGCCTGTAATTCCAACACTTTGGGAGGCCGAGGCAGGCAGATCACGAAGTCAGGAGATCCAGACCATCCTGGCTAACACAGTGAAACCCCATGTCTACTAGAAATACAAAAAAATTATTCGGGTGGGTGGCAGACACCTGTAGTCCCAGCTACTAGGGAGGCTGAGGCAGGAGAATGGCATGAACCCGGGAGGCGCAGCTTGCAGTGAGCCCAGATCGCGCCACTGCACTCCAGCCTGGCGACAGAGCAAGATTCCGTCTCAAAAAATAAAAAAAAAGAAAATATTGAGATGTAGCATTAACAGAGAGATTGCTCATAACCCATTTAAGATTTTAGTAACTGGCTGGACACGGTGGCTCATGCCTGTAATCCCAGCACTTTGGGAGACCGAGGCGGGCTGATCACTAGGTCAGGAGTTCAAGACCAGCCTAGCCAACATGGTGAAACCCGTCTCTACTAAAACTATAAAAATTACCCGGGCTTGGTGGTGGGCGCCTGTCATTCCAGCTTCTTAGGAGGCTGAGGAGGCAGGAGAATCGCCTGAACCTGGGAGGCAGAGGCTGTAGTGAGCTGAGATTGTGCCACTGCACTCCAGCCTGGGCAACAGAGCGAGACTCAGTCTCAAAAAAAAAAAAAAGATTTTAGTAACTTTTATCCTGTTTTGATAATACTGACTCAGAAACTATAATGTATACTTTATAATTTACTTCCTAAATGACACTTGATTTTCTTCAAGAGCAAGATAGTTGCCCTGTGCAGCTGGTCTCCTTGAAAACTATTTTAGTTCTATCCTCATTTCCTGTGATAAATATTTTGACCTTCTAAAATTTCAGAATATTGCACCAAGTAGAAAGAAAAGGTTTTTTTTTCTTTTCTTCTTTTTTTTTTCTGAGAAAAAGGGAATGTGAACTTTAGCGTTCTTTCAATAGCGTTCTTATCTGTAGAAATGCATAACAGTGTCCTAGTAAGACTTGACAATAACTCTGGTCTTCATCGTATTTTGTGATAAAATTTTTGATTTAAAAGAACCTCTGATCTATTTATCATGGCAAATGGATAGAGCTTTCCTGCCTGTTTTCTTTTTTTTTTTTTTTTTTTTTCCTTTTTTTTTTTTGAGACGAAGTCTCACTCTGTCGCCCAGGCTGGAGTGCAGTGGCCGGATCTCAGCTCACTGCAAGCTCTGCCTCCCGGGTTTATGCCATTCTCCTGCCTCAGCCTCCCGAGTAGCTGGGACTACAGGCGCCCGCCACCTCGCCCGGCTAGTTTTTGTATTTTTTAGTAGAGATGGGGTTTCACCATGTTAGCCAGGATGGTCTCGATCTCCTGACCTCGTGATCCACCCGTCTCAGCCTCCCAAAGTGCTGGGATTACAGGCTTGAGCCACCGCGCCCGGCCAATCCTGCCTGTTTTCTTTCTTTCCTTTTTTCCTTTGAGCTTAGATTTTTAAAAGCACATAATTAAAAATCAGGTATAAGACCGGATGCGGTGGCTCACGCCTGTAATCCCAGCACTTTGGGAGGCCGAGGCAAGCAGATCACCTGAGCTCAGGCATTCAAGACCAGCCTGGGCAACACAGTGAAACCCTCTCTCTACAAAAAATACAACAATTAGCCAGGCATGGTGGTGTGGGCCTGTAGTCCCAACTACTCAGGAGGCTGAGGCAGGAGAATCACTTGAGCCCCGGAGGCGGAGGTTCCAGCCAGCCCAGATCGCACCACCGCACTCCAGCCTGGAGACAGAGTACGACTCCCTCTCAAAAAAAAAAAAAAAGAAAAAAAGAAAAAAAGAAAAATAAAATCAGGTATAGGTTGTGCCCATATGTCATCTTGAGACGTGACAATGTGCTAGCAGCCCTCACTCTCAGTGCCTCCTCGGCCTTGGCGTCCACTCTGGCGGCGCTTGAGGAGCCCTTCAGCCCGCCACTGCACTGTGGGAGCCCCTCTCTGGGCTGGCCGAGGCCGGAGCCGGCTCCCTCTGCTTGCGGGGAGGTGTTGAGGGAGAGGCGCGGGTGGGAACCCGGGTTGCGCGCGGCGCTCACAGTCCAGTGTGAGTTCCGGCGGGCGCGGGCACGGGCGCAGGCTCGTTGGGCCTCGCACTCGGAGCGGCCGTCTGGCGCCGCCGGCCTAGGGCAGGGAGGGGCTTAGCACCCGGGCCAGAAGCTGCGGTGGGTGCGCCCCGTCCCCCAGCAGTGCCGGCCCGCTGGCGCTGTGCTCGAGTTCTCGCCGGGCCTCAGCTACCTCCCCGAGGGACAGGGCTCAAGACTTGCAGCCCGCCACGCCCGAACCCCCGCGGGAGCCTCCCGACTAGCACCGCCCCCTGCTCCGAGCACCGCCCCCTGCTCCGCGGCGCTCCGTCCCATCAACCGCCCAGGGGCTGAGGAGTGCGGATGCACGGGGCGCGGGGCTGGCAGGCAGCTCAGCCTGCAGCCCTGCTGCAGGATCCAAGCCTGTTGGGCTCCTGAGTTTAGTGGGGACTTGGAGAACTTTCATATCTAGCTAAGGGATTGTAAATACAGCAATCAGCACCCTGTGTCTAGCTCAAGGTTTGTAAATACACCAATTGGTACTCTGTATCTAGCTAACCTAGTGGGGACTTGGAGAACTTCTCTGTCTAGCTAGAGGATTGTAAATGCACCAATCAGCACTCTGTGTCTAGCTCAGGGATTGTAAACGCACCAGTCAGCACCCTGTCAAAACGGTCCAATCAGCTCTCTGTAAAATGGACCAATCAGCAGGATGTGGGTGGGGCCAGATAAGGGACTAAAAGCAGGCTGCCCCAGCAAGCCAGGGGCAACCCTTTCCCTCCCGTTTCACACTGTGGAAGGTCTGTTCTTTTGCTCTTTGCAATAAATCTTGCTGCTGCTGACTCTTTGGGTCTACGCTGCCTTTATGAGCTGTAACACTCACTGCGAAGGTCTGCAGCTTCACTCCTGAAGCCAGGGAGACCACTAACCCACCAGGAAGACTGAACAACTCCAGATGCGCTGCCTTTAAGAGCTGTAACACTCACCACAGAGGTCTGCAGCTTCACTCCTGACAGCGAGACCACAAACCCACCAGAAGGAAGAAGCTCCAGACGCCTGTGAATGTCTGAAGGAACAAACTCCGGACACACCATCTTTAAGAACTGTTAACACTCACCGCGAGGGTCTGTGGCTTCATTCTTGAAGTCAGTGAGACCAAGAACCCACCAATTCCAGACACAATCTCAGTTACCATCCAAAACTATGATCAAAATGTATTTGGACCAAACTACAGGATGAAGTTTTATTTCTCCTTTTACCTTCCATTTTTTAACCAGACTGTTTTAGTATCATATAAAGTTAATCTTTCACATAATGTTGTGCTACCTATGTCAAATGACTATTTTGCCATACAAAATCAGAAAATATTGCAATACTCCTTTCTTTCTGTTTGTAAATTTAGTTAATTTCTTGGCAAACACTTTTATTTTCATCAATATGCTATCAGAACTTAACAATTTCAAATTGTATTATGACAGGGCATATTTCTTTAAATATATTATGGCTATACAAAAGCACATCAAATATTTACTTTATGAAAGAGAACAGTGTTTACATTTGCTCTCCAAAACAACATGAAATACAACTTTAAAAACATTTAGATGAAAGTTTGAATAATCTTGACACTAAACAGCTGGATGTTATATACTATCATGAGGAAAACTCAGGGGACAAGCTATGTTCACATGATACAATGGGATTCAGGGCAATTCAAAGATCTCTGTGCACAATGATTTCACAAGTAGTACATGTAAGTGCTTCTTGAAACATGGAGAAGCCATTTCAACATTTATTATTAACATACAGTGGCTCTCTGACAATACCTGCCATCCTAATATAGATGCATGGGAACTTTCAACTCACCCTAGATATATTTTAAATTGTTTACATATAAACAGTTTTGCCAAAAAAGTAGTTTAAATGTCTGCACTAATTTGATAACAAGTTCACAACTGTAATAGTTCTTTTTGTTTGTTTGTTTTTAGAGATTCTTGCTCCGTCACCCAGGCCAGAGTGTGGTGGCACAAATACGGCTCAGTGTAGCCTCGACCTCCCAGGCTTAAGTGATCCTCCCACCTCAGCCTCCTGAGTAGCTGGGACTACCAGAGCATGCCAACACACCCGGCTGATTTTTGTATTTTTAATTTTTTTTGTAGAGATGGGGTTTTGCCATGTTGCCCAGTCTGGTCTTGAACTCTTGAGCTCAGGCAATCTGCCCATCTTGGCCTCCCAAAGTGCTGGGATTACAGATGTGAGCCACCTCACCCGGTCTGTAATAGTTCTTAATCCAAATAGTTTATAGTGAACACATATTACAACACATTCCATATTGTATCATATTAGGTGAAAATATATCAGAAAATGAGTCTTCATTAACAGGGTACAGCCAACGTTTCTCCAAAATTAATTACCTTTTTCCCTTTAAGTCAAAATAGCATAATACCATGATAATTATGGCTTTGTGTCTTTTCTGATAATATCTCAGTCTGATCTCAAAAAACAAAGGAAAAGCTGGGTGTGGTGGTACACACATGTAGTCCCAGCTACTTAGGAGGTTGAGGTGGGAGGGTGGCAGAGCAAGATCCTCTCTCTAAAAAAAAAAAAACAAAGGCCAGATGTGGTGGCTCACGCCTGTAATCCCAGCACTTTGGGATGCTGAGGCGGGTGGATCACAGGGTCAGGAATTTGAGACCAGCCTGGCCAACATGGTGAAACCCCATCTCTACTAAAAATACAAAAATTAGCGGGGCACAGTGGCGGTCGCCTGTAATCCCAGCTACTCCGGAGGCTGAGGCAGGTGAATCACTTGAACCCAGGAGGCAGAGTTTGCAGTGAGCTGAGATCGCACCACTGCACTCTAGCCTGGGCGACAGAGTGAGACTCCGTCTCAAAAAAAAAAAAAGGAAAATTAAAAAAAAGTGAGGATACAGATATGTTTGAATGACAAAGCCCTTAAGTTTGACTTAAGACCTTTACGTCTGTGTTTGTTTGTTTGTTTGTTTGTTGAGACAGAGTTTCACTCTCGTTGCCCAGGCTGGAGTACAGTGGTGTGGTCTTGGCTCACTGCAACCTCCATCTCCCAGGTTCAAGCAATTCTCCTGCCTCAGCCTCCAGAGTAGCTGGGATTACCAGCATCCGCCACCACATCTGGCTAATTTTTATATTTTTAGTAAAAAGGGGGCTTCACCATGTTGGCCAGGATGATCTCGAACCCCTGACCTCAGGTGACCTGCCTGCCTCGGCCTCTCAAAGTGCTGGGATTACAGGTGTGAGCCACCACCCCCGGCCCTATCTCTGTGTTTAAATGAGGGTAGAGATAGGAAAACTGTAAAAGACAAAGGAAGAAGCACCTTGAATTACATGTTTTATGTGAGATGGAAACATTTTCCTTTAAAGCTGTGTAACTGGAAACATCTTCTGGACAAGGCAATACAAAAACACTACATTACAGCATTGTGCAATGAATACACACACTGCATTTCACAATAACTGAAAACTATTGGGGATAACCACCTCCAATGACTACTGATTCAGAGAATAAAAAGATTAATGGTTCCAAATTACTTGAGACTTAGGTAAAATAAAAATAAACAAAAAACTTTTTTTTTTTTTTTTGAGACAGGGTCTTGCTTGGTCGCCCAGGCTGGAATGCAGTGGTGTGATCTTGGCTCACTGCAACCTCCACCTTCCTGGGCTCAGGTGATTCTCCCACCTCAGCCTCCTGAGTAGCTGGGCCCACAGGCAGGCGTCACCACACCCAGCTAATTTTTGTATTTTTTTTTTGTAGAGATGGGGTTTCACCATGTTGGCCAGGCTAGTGTCAAACTCCTAGGCTCAAGTGATCCTCCCACTTTGGCCTCCCAAAGTGCTAGGATTACAGGTGTGAGGCACTGTGCTCCCCCTCAAAAAAACTATTTTTTAAATGGCAGTATATATGGTATGCAATAAGACTCCCATAAATCTGGCAGAGTCTTTTTTTGTGCGAAGTGGGGAGGGCAGGGGTCAAATGTAGCATATTTAATAGTGACTACATTCAAGAAAAATATAAATCCAACTTCAAAACAATGCTTTCTTTTTCTTTTTTAAACAATGTTTTATTTTATTCAAATCAATTCAAACTTTATAAAAATTTTAATGTTGCAAGATAATACGATCTCTTACGAGAACCAATTGTACAATCAAGTTTTAACCAAGATAATGTTTACTAATCTAACAAGATCAAGATAAAACATTTACCAAAGGAAAATACAGATAATACAAAAAATACTATCATAGGAAGCTAAGATCATCTAATACTTTAAAAAATAATAGTTCTAGTTGTCTTTAGATGTTATGACAATGTATAGCAGAGTTTAATAACAGAAAAAGCAATAATGTCTACATTGGTGGGATAAATTTCTTTAAGATTTTTATGTGCAAGACCACTTAAAAAGAGGACAAACCACAGATGAAAATGAAGGCAACAGAAAAATTCAACTTTTCACAACCAAAAAATTAGTGCAACCTTAAAATAATTTGGAAAATGATGTTCTAAAAGATATGTTGTGGATCTGTGTTCTATTGTCTAAGATTATATCAAAGCATAATTCTAAATCTTTCTAAAGTGTAAGATTAAAAATACTTAATCTAATTTACAAGGCATATGTAAATTCTGTGTTTTATCACAGGTATGTCTCTTCAACACTAGCTTTTGAAAATGGGCCATTTGAAGAGACAACAATTTTTAGGCCAGGCATGACCCACCATGACTGTAATCCCCAGCACTTTGAGAGGCCAGGGCAGGAGGATCATGTAAGGCCAGGAGTTCAAGACTAGCCTGGGCAACATAGTGAAATCCGGTCTCTACAAAAAAAAAAAAAAAAAAAAAAAATTAGCTGGGTGTGTTGGCTCGTGGTGGGAGGATCGCTTGAGCCCAGGATCCTCCCACTGCGATCCTCCTACCAAACACCATCATGTCCTGGGATCGTGCTACTGCACTCTAGCCTGGGTGACGGGGTGAGACTATGTCTCAAAAATAAAGACAACAATTTTCATTCGAAAAATTTCATTCAGGCCAGGCGAGGTGGCTCACACCTGTAATCCCAGCACTTTGGGAGGCTGAGGCAGGCAGGTGAGGCAACCTCACCTGAGGTTAGGAGTTCGAGACCAGCTTGGCCAACATAGTGAAACCCCATCCCTACTAAAAATACAAAAATTAGCTAGGCATGGTGGCACATGCCTGTAATCTCAGCTACTCAGGACGCTGAGGCAGGAGAATTGTTTGAACCCAGGAGGTGGAGGTTGCAGTGAGGTGAGATCGTGCCACTGCACTCCACTCCAGCCTGGGCAACCAGAGCCAAAGTCCGTCTCAAAAAAAAAAAAAAAAAAAAAAAAAAAAGAAAAATTTCATTCATCTTTACTTGAGATTGAATACATATGAAGTGTGCTTTCAATACATAAAAATAATAGTGGATAGCAGCAAAGGAGTGGCGGTAGCAGTGGAGGAGGAGTTGTGGCAGATTAAGGAGAATCTGAGAATTCCTATTGTAATTATTTGGAAATTGATAAAGATAATTCACAGTTCTAAAAACTCAAGACTTTACTTTTTAAAGGACCAAAATAAACTCAAGACACCTTGCCAACACTTTCCCACCTCTCAACAAATTGATTACTCTTTTACACATAAAACTGAAACAGTTATGGCATCAAAATTGATAGCAACGAAAGTTTGTAAAACTGTATTTCAGTCTCTTTTTCTTGATTCCAAAGTGCAAGATGCAGGGTTTTCATAATCTTTTAGCAATGTTTCTCCTGTCAATAAGACTTCATTTTGTTTGGCAAAGACAGTTTTTGAAATAAGTCTATTCTGGTAGGCTGACATAAAACAAATGACATGGGTGCTGCAAAGAACAAACCTGTATGAATTGTAATATTGGATTGATCAGTCTTAGAGGGTAAATTGCAGATCCAGGCAACCGAGACCTTGAATAAGAAAAAACTCTATTTTCAGAGTCCCTGTTTGAATGTTCAATTAGATCAACTAATTGTCCTTTCACATCTGGTTGTTCATAAAAGCAAAACCTGCCATTTGAGTGTTCAATTCTAGTGTGAAGTGTTTACTATGGGAGCAAAAGCTTGAGCTTGAAAGATAACGCTCATTAGGGCTATCTGGGACAAGAAAAAAACCATCTAGCACATTTGCTCACTTCTCTTCTGCCTGTCAGCGTGTGATTGCCCCCAGCACCATCCTTATTTTGCAAGTTTTTTCAGCTCCTCTGTAAGGCTTGTCACAACCATAGTGTCACTACTTTGGACAGAATCATCAACTCTTGCCATCCCAGGAGGAGAGTTGGATCAGAATTCAAATGACAGTGGATACTTTCAGACACATGGACAACTGCACCTGTGAGTCCACAGAAGTTCCTTTAGATTTGATTGTTCTGTATTGGAGGTAGTAATGATGAAAGTGTCTTCAGGAATGTCTTCATGACTTGTTCTTGGGCTCTGCATTGTAACTCCTACAGGTGCCAATTAACAAGCCATTCGGCGATGGATCCACAAAAATCTCCAGGGCAACGACCAGGTCCTGCTCTACCCGATTCTCAGCTTTGGGGATAGAATTCCCAGAAACTTCTGTGTTCGGAGTTGGTTCCTTACAGTGGTTCTTAGTCTTGCGGACTTCAAGAATGAAGCCACAGACCTTCACGGTGTTACAGCTCTTAAAGGTGGCATGGAGCAGCAAGATTTATTGTGATAGAGCAAAAGAACAAAGCTTCCACAGCGTGAAAGGGGACCCAAGCAGGTTGCTGCTGCTGGCTGGGGGTGGCCAGTATTTATTCCCTTGTTTGTCCCCGCCCATGTCCTGCTGATTGGTCCATTTTACAGAGCACTGATTGGTGTGTTTTTATAGGGTGCTGGTGCATTTACAATCCTTTAGCTAGACACAGAGCGCTGATTGGTGCATTTTTACAGAGTGCTGATTGGTGCATTTACAATCCTTTAGCTAGACACAGAACGCTGATTGATTGGTGCTTTTTTTTTTTTTTTTGAGACAGAGTCTTGCTCTGTCGCCCGGGCTGGAGTGCAGTGGCCAGCTCTCAGCTCACTGCAAGCTCCGCCTCCCAGGTTTACGCCATTCTCCTGCCTCAGCCTCCGGAGTAGCTGGGACTACAGGTGCCCGCTACCTTGCCCGGCTAGTTTTTTGTATTTTTTTAGTAGAGACGGGGTTTCACCATGTTAGCCAGGATGGTCTCGATCTCCTGACCTCGTGATGTGCCCATCTCGGCCTCCCAAAGTGCTGGGATTACAGGCTTAAGCCACCGAGCCCGGTCTCTTTTTTTTTTTTTTTTTTTTTTTTTGAGGCAGAGTCTCGCTCTGTCACCCAGGCTGGAGTGCAGTGGTGCAATCTTGACTCACTGCAACCTCTGCCTCCTGGGTTCACAGCATTCTCCTGCCTCAGCCTCCTGAGTAGCTGGGACTACAGGCGCCCGCCACCACGCCCAGCTAATTTTTTGTATTTTTAGTAGAGATGGGGTTTGACCGTGTTAGCCAGGATGGTCTTGATCTCCTGACCTTGTGATCCGCCTGCCTCGGCCTCCCAAAGTGCTGGTATTACAGGCGTGAGCCACCACACCTGGCCGGTGTGTTTTTACAGAGTGCTGATTGGTGCTTTTAGAATCCTTTAGCTAGACACAGAGTGCTGATTGGTGCATTTTACAATCCTCTTGTAAGACAGAAAACTTCTCCAAGTCCCCACCCAACCCAGAAGTCCAGCTGGCTTCACCTCTCACTTCCATGGGAGAACTGTCCAGACAACAGCATGACACTCTTGCAAAGGATAGAGCCTCTCATCTAAAGGCACAGAATACTGAATGTAGTCTTGAAGCATAAGTCCAATAAGTACAGGCACATGTTCATTGAGGTGAAGATGCAAGTCTCCACTCTGAAATTCTGAACTCTTTACTTTGTTTTTTGTATGAAGTTTCAGGCTGAAGATAGTGAAAATCCGTGCCAGACTTGGATTGGAAGAAAGAACCAAGGCTTTGAGTCTCATCGTCTCATTTCTGTTTTGATACATGTTTTCTTAGTTTGTAAGCCAAGGAGAGGACTATAGTGAGGATTGTGGAGGGAAGTGGACCTTACTGGTCTTTGAGCTCTCACATCTTTAAAGACTGTTGGTGCCGAGAGAAAAAGTATCCTCATCTGGCAGAATTCCCATAGGATGTGCTCCCCTTGCTGTTCTGCTTTTGTTTTGCAGAAAGCTGCCTTTTCAATGTACTCATTAGGCTTTTACTGTTTTTTCCTTTTTTCCTTTTTCATCTTTCACTGTTGATATCACAGGTGGCCATATCTTTACCAGTGCAGCTACCAAATAAGAAATCATCTTTTCCACATTCACTAGCTAGTGATAGTTGTTGTACTACCATGAAATCAGTGTCTTCTTTACTTTTATTCAGGTTACAAGATTTCTGGAAGGTGTTAAGATTGATTTTAATTAGTCTTTGTGACTGGTTACTTCATCCAGGGGAGTAATTTCTCTCTGGAATATTAGCTCCACACCCCTGGAGAGCCTGTGCGGCTGCATCTTCGTCTGGAGTTGGTTCCTTCCGGTGGGTTCCTGGTCTCGCTGACTTCAAGAATGAAGCCACGGACCTTCGCAGTGAGTGTTACAGCTCTTAAAGGTGGCATGGACCCAAAGAGTGAGCAGCAGCAGGATTCATTGTGAAGAGCGAAAGAACACAGCTTCCACAGCGTGGAAGGGGACCTGAGGGGGTTGCTGCTGCTGGCCTGGGGGGATGAGGGGGTGGGGCGGGGATGTGGCCAGCTTTTAGTCCATTATTTGTCCCTGCCCATGTCCTGCTAATTGGTCCATTTTACAGAGTGCTGATTGGTCCATTTTACAAAACTCTAGCTAGCCGCAGAGCGCTGATTGGTGTGTTTTTACAGAGCACTGATTGGCGCATTTTACAAACCTCTAGCTAGCCACAGAGCCCGCTGACAGCTGCGTTTTACAATCCTAGCTACAGAGTGCTGATTGGTGCATTTTACAATCCTCTCGTAAGACAGAAAAGTTCTTTAAGCCCCCACCTGACCCAGGAAGTCCAGGGGGCTTCACCTCTCACATCTATGTATTTCTTCAGCTTCATTTAACCTTTGGAGCCATTTTTCTTTCAGCAGCAGCAGCGCAGCAGTAGCCACCAGCCACCAGCCACCAGCCACCAGCCTGGGTCTCCTCCAACGCTGGTGCTACTGCTGTGAAATGTTGTGTTGTTTTGAGCAGCTGTATTTGTGATACTTTGTTACACAGCAGCAGAAAAGTAATGCAACGTCAGTGGTGTTATTGGGTGGCAAAGTTTGGGATTGGGGTTGAAGACTCAACTGATTTAATTATAATTGGTTCTAAATTTAAAATTGCCCACACAAAAAACCCAGAAATCAATGTGAACAACAACAACAAACACACAAAAGCACTTCCTTCAGTGTCCAGATCAAGCCTTCTTCGTCACCCCCTCCAACCTTACCTGTTTCCTCCCTAGATATTCATAGAGAGTAATATATTTTACCATCTAAATAGTCTTCTGTATTGCTCTCTAGTAGCTTTTTGTGTATACCTAACTAGGTTTCAGGTTCCTTGAGGGTGAGGATTTATTTTGTTCATTTTTGTGCCCCCCACAGTGCCTTGCACATAGAGACTCTAGTAAATGTTACTTATTGACTGAAGAAGTAGGAGCATGACCTGCATTTCACAACAAAAAGAGTTTTAGTTAATTAGCTAGCACCCGCTCATCAGCAAGGCCTAAACATCTGCCAGTGGAATCGGAGAAGTCTCTTCCTAAAAGTTGAAAAGCTGAGTTTATTCATCACAGATTGGGAACTTGTAGTAGGTGTGTGTGTGAGCGGGGGGGGAGGTTTTACCAATTAAATCAAATTACAAGAGTTTGGTGCCCAATTTTCAGGGGAGTTTGTGTAGTGATCTTTGTCTTTTTCACTGCATGATGTGACTCTTGATTATGGGATGGAAGAAATTAGCATTATGAATTTTCTCTGTGCTTATTTCCATAATTAATTGTTTGTTGATTGTTTTGAAGAAATTTAAGCAGAATTTGAGGATTTAGTTTATCAAAAAATGTAGTGAAGGGGCTAGGTAGCAAAAACTTTTTTTTTCTTTTTTATTATACTTTAAGTTCTAGGGTACATGTGCACAACGTGCAGGTTTGTTACATATGTTGTTACATATGTATACATGTGCCATGTTGGTGTGCTGCACCCATTACCTCTTCATTTACATTAGGTATATCTCCTAATGCTATCCCTCCCCCCTAACAAAAACTTTTTGAAGAAATTCATTGACCTGCTTTCTTAGATCAAGGACGTTTTGAAATAAAAAGGCTCTTAGAGATCCAACTTGTAGCCTCTAGTGGCTTGTAATAATTTCCTGCTGATGTGGCAAGTTACCTTAAATCGTTTCTAGAACAAGACGTGAGGTATAAATGCCAATGTGACAAAATGTCTTAACAGTAGACTTGAAACTGCAGGAGGATCATAAGAACCCATTTGTTCAAGGAAGTGGAGGCAATTCATGACTAAATCTAGACGTGTGGTTTAGGCAGATGGCAAGTGAATTCATTTATCATTGCTGATCTGCTTTGAGCTCAGTGGAATCGCCGATTGTGACAATCCGCAGAGCTAGTTGGTTGAAATGAAGTCACAACTCGGAGGAGAGTCATGAATTTTGACGAACATGATTCACCTTTAACATTTTTATGGCTGCCTTCGGAGTGCAAACGCCCGGCATGTCCCTGAGTTATTAAGCATTTGCCCTATCACTGTGGGGAGGAGTCTTCTGAATACCAAAACGATTTTGAAATTTCAGGCTATACGGTCAACATTGGAGGTGTCTCCATTCAACTGGCCCTGTGAAAGTTTCAGTCTTTTTCATCGAAGTGCTGAAATCGATGGCCGAGTCACAATGAAGACGGCTCCAATCGGAACCCTCTCGCTCCTCGTTTGGAGCAGCTGTCTTTGCGAGGCAATCTTCTGAATTGACTGGATCGGAATTGATCGTGAGAGTCGTAACCATCCGTTTTTGTACGAATAAAGTTGACAAACTTTTTTAGACGCCTTTGGCGTTTATGTTTAAAACGACACCACCTGCTAAGTAACAAACAGACTCTTCTTTATCGCCGTGGCAAAAATGCATTCTTCCCGTGTGTGTGTTTGTTTGTTTTTACCCTTCCGCTACACTCTTAAGAAACTTGGCCGCTTCCGCCCCGAGAGTGCCCTAACCGCGAGTCAGGTTGACAGGGCTGCTCGCATGCGCCGTCTCCACCGTGGTGTTTGTCGCAATGGGCGCTGCGCGGAGGGCTACATGGAATCTCGACTTTGCAGCTTGAAGTCATTTTGTTGGCGGCGCTGGTTACCGGCTACCTCCGCGCGGGCACTTGATTGTAACAGAAAGTAGTTCCGGCCCGTGTTGTTTCGGCCGAGGAGCCGTCGCCGCCATTTCAAGACCGTACTAGGTAGATGGCCAACTAGAGTTCCCAGGGTTCGAAGCCTGTAACTGCTGCCGCCGCTGAAGCCCTCCAGAGCACTGCTACGGCTGCTGCCCTTGTACTACTACCTCCAAATACGTTCTTGCCGGTAGTGGCGGCAGCAGGACCAATTACCTTTTTTTGCTCTCCCTCGAGAAGCTCCTGATGGCGTCTTCCGTGGGCAACGTGGCCGACAGCACAGGTACCGGTGTCCCGTTCTACCTTGGCAGATGCCCCCTTGGGGTCTCGCGCCGTCCTCTACCTTGTATCACTCCTTCCCTCCCTTACCTCGAACCATCCCCATTACATCAGTGACATTGCTGAGCTTTTCGTAGTAGATCGGGTTTTCCGCTGTCGTCCGCTTCCCGAACATTTCCTCCTCCTCCCTTGCTTGCTTTTTGCTCCCTTTCTTGCTTTGTTTTTATTTCGTAAATGTTGTAGCTTTCCACTCTCTTTGGGCGCTTCTATCACACGTGCGCGCTTAGAATGTCGTGGAATGGACTGCATTGGAATCCCTGCCCTTTCACTCCTTTGCAGCGGTTTTCTCCCCTAATTCCAGCTCTTCGCCTCTCCTTTTTCCCCTCCGTCTCCCCCTCCAGCCTTTTCCCCTTAGCCAGATTTGGTCCTTCTCTGCCAATCTAGGGCGGGGGTGCCGTTCCGATGTAATCATATCCTCACTTTGCATCACCCGAGGACGAGCAAAAGCTCGTCGATGGTGCCACAAGTCACCTCGAGAAGAGGGGACGTTGAGCAGCACCCCGCTAGGCAGTGCCTTTCTGGTGTTCTTTCGGTTGAGCGGTCCCAGTTTAGATTGGAAATTTCCAGGGGTTTCCTTTGCCACCGCTCAATTCCACCGCAGCCCTCAGCCCGGAGGGAACCACACCCTTCCCTTCGCGAGGTTGCCAGCCCCACTGTTCACTTCCTATCCTTGGGGGAGAAACCACCCCGATGCTGCTGCTTTGGCGTTGACCACCCTGCCCGCCCAATTCTCGCTTTGTGTTACTTTCTCGATGTATTCCTCCGCCGCCGCCTCTGGGTCTGCCATCCCCATTCTTTAGCCCAGCATCTCTTTATTCACAGGGTGTAATATTTTTTTAAGTTTCCATCCCTGCTTGAAGAGTTTGTAAAGCAACTGGAGTG
This sequence comes from Rhinopithecus roxellana, assembly GCF_007565055.1. Classification (NCBI taxonomy): domain Eukaryota; kingdom Metazoa; phylum Chordata; class Mammalia; order Primates; family Cercopithecidae; genus Rhinopithecus; species Rhinopithecus roxellana. Next base: position 25,646,644 of record NC_044555.1, read on the forward strand.
TAGCTGCACAAGTACAAGGCGGTTGCCCTTTTAGACAATTCAGTCGCGAGCATTTGGTACTAAAAATACGAAAACAACCAAATTATAGGAGTGTCCTTCAGCTGCCTTTCCATATTGAGTCGATTTGGGCGGAAGGGGGTGGGGAATTGGGCTGCGCTTCTGAGGTTTCCCGCGAGGTTATTTTTTGGTTGTTTCTCAGTTGAGATGTGTGGAGGGTTTTAGTTCCTGTTTCTGGAAGTTGTGCTGTAAGTAGTAGGTGAATCGTCCATAGCATCTTATCCGTAATTGTAGGGAGTGGGATTAATAATTAGTCCGTGTCCCTCTCCCCACTTCTCCACCGTGATTTTCAAAGGTTTAAGATTCTGTACTAGCTTGCCCTTTTTAATGTGTTACTTTATTTGAGGAAGCTGTCGTTTCAAGTGTTAAAATAGATAAGCGGCATTGAAAAGTGACAATGTGTGAAAACAAGGAGTTAGGAAGTTCTAGAAACTTAGCTAAAATGTAATTTTAGTTTCTGTTAGAGAGATAACCTCTCCCAGATGTGGATGCCAGTCTCAGTGCTCTTTGTGTTGGTGGTCAGCTGTGCATTCTGTCAGGAAATTTACTTTGCTTTCCTCAGTATCCAGAACACTCAACAGCTCTAATGATTGGGGAGCTGGGCTCAAGATTGAACTCGTCACCTTAACCTTGGTAGAATTAAAAAATTTGTCCATAGTTTCCCATTTCAACCAGCTAGTGAAGTGCTACGGTCGAATTCCCAGTTTTAAGTATTTACAGTTGTGACAAGCAGTTTTTTCCCCTCTATGGGCTTTAGCTATATCCTTTAAAGATCTTGATGTATCTGGATTAAGTCAGTTGCAGCAAAGTGCTTTTATTTATTCATTATGTTGTGCTTTATCAAATATATTTTAGCGTCCATCCCCCCTCCTCCCCAACGTTTTGACCATTGCAGTTGCAGATAACTGCCTGGTTTATATAGGCTTGTTTGCACTGTCTTAATCCTTTAGTCAATACCAGAGCTCTTTGGAAAATGTTAGTGCTAAACCAACGTGGGTGGGATTTAGCCAATTTAGTCTCCTTGTGAGTTTGGGATGGTAGAGGAGCAGTAAAATCTTGGGTCTTTATTTGAAGTGTTTGATGACCCCTTTAACTATTTTGGTTGTTGACAAATGACAAACATCTTGTTTATCAGCTGTTTTAAAAATAGCACTTTGACTTTTTGGTTTTTTCCTTAGGCTCGTTTCTACTTGTCCTTTTAAATAATTAAATTGTGAAATATACAAACACATTGATAGAATTTAAAGAGTTAACACATCTGGTGTCCTCACTGAGGTTAAGACTGGTAGATTGTTACCAGTACTCCACTTCCACAAATCCAACCTGAAATATGGCACAAAATGTTAAGTTTTCCAATATGTTATTCTGGTATTACTAAGTCTTTGTGACCTTGCAAATCACACGTTTAATATTTTGTTTCTGTATGTAAACTAAGATATAAGGAATAATGTTCGGTGAATCCTTAGATGCTACCTATGATTTATAATTTAAAAGTACAAAGTATTTTTGGTCATAAAATGTAATCTCATATGGAAGTAAATATTCCTTTCTAGTTTGGGAAAGTATTAATGGGTGAATTCTAAAAATGTCAATTCTGCACTTGATGTTAACTTGGAGATATAAATAACGTGCAGAACACTCTAGTGCTTTACATAGTTTCAAGCATTTCCATTTTTAAGTTAAATATACCATATTTTTACATTTTTTTGTTTACATTTCTAACTTTTTGTTTTCCCCCCTCCTTCCCTCAAATGTTTTGATGATTCTCCAGAACCAACGAAACGTATGCTTTCCTTCCAAGGGTTAGCTGAGTTGGCACATCGAGAATATCAGGCAGGAGATTTTGAGGCAGCTGAAAGACACTGCATGCAGCTCTGGAGACAAGAGCCAGACAATACTGGTGTGCTTTTATTACTTTCATCTATACACTTCCAGTGTCGAAGGCTGGACAGGTAGGAGATGTGGGGGTACCTGCTCGTGATTGCTGCCTCTGGGTGCTGAGCTTGAAAAATGATACTTAAATATTTGAACTTGAAATTTTTCCAGTACCGGGTTTCAGCTGAGCCGCCAACGCACATCTGCTCTCTCTTGCCCACTTGTGACATGCCCAGCTGCCAGTTTTTCTCCTTCCTTTTGTGGTGGTGGTTATATTATCAGTATGACTAGGGACCTTTTCTAGATTTTTCTACCTGGGTCTGCTGCTTTCTAGACTCTGTTCAGGTAATAAATTATTATCAATGTATATCTGAGCATCCAGTCTCCCTTTCATGAGACCTGTCAGTTTGAGGGACTGAAATGCTCAGAAATGGTGTTTATGTATGCTGTGGCAGGAGATGCATACCTGAAGTTTCGTTAAGTTGTTCTGGTGTGTTGCTTTTAGTTAATCAGTTGAATTAATCAAAAGGGAAGAATTTGTGTTCCTGTCCTTTTAATAATTGTCATTCTGGCATATTTAGACACTTAAAGACATGCATCATTAAATCTTAACAAATGGAAAACGAGATTTTTCATCTTAATGATTGTGATTTCTAATGTGTGTGTGTGTGTTTTTTTATTTTTGTGATGGAATTTCGCTCTTGTTGCCCAGGCTGGAGTGTAGTGGCGTCATCTCGGCTCACTGCAACTTCCGCCTCCCAGGTTCAAGAGATTCAGTTGTCTCAGCCTCCCGAATAGCTAGGATTACGGGCATGCGACACCACGCCCAACTCATTTTTGTATTTTTAGTAGAGACGGGGTTCTCCATGTTGGTCAGGCTGGTCTTGAACTCCCGACCTCAGGTGATCTGCTCGCATTGGCCTCCCAAAGTGCTGGAATTACAGACGTGAGCCACCGAGCCCAGCCAATGTGGTAGTTTTGTAACAAGACCCTAGTTAGAATTTAAAAAAAAAATTTTTTTTTTTTTTGAGATGGAGTTTCACTCTTGTCACCCAGGCTGGAGTGCAGTGGAGCAATCTCAACTCACTGCAACCTCTGCCTCCCAGGCTCAAGCGATTCTCCTGCCTCAGCTTCCCGAGTAGCTGAGACTACAGGCGCCCGCCATCATGCCTGGCTAATTTTTTGTATTTTTAGTAGAGACAGGGTTTCACCATGTTGGCCAGGCTGGTCTCGAACTCCGGACCTCAGGTGATCCTCCCAAAGTGCTGGGATTACAGGCGTGAGCCACTGCACCCAGCCAGTAATTTTGTTTAATAAGAAAAAGCTTTTCATTTTGAAATGTAGAATACCTTCACTTTTGAAAATCTTTGATTTTCCAAATTTTTCTGGCTATGTACTAGTTAAAAGATAAGGTATTATATAATGAGCAATAGCGCAGGTCTCAAACTGTTTGAGTTGCATATGGGCCATACCTTCTCTTCTGTAATGTGAATACCCATGCATTAACACTTCTCACCTTTTCCAGATCTGCTCACTTTAGCACTCTGGCAATTAAACAGAACCCCCTTCTGGCAGAAGCTTATTCGAATTTGGGGAATGTGTACAAGGAAAGAGGGCAGTTGCAGGAGGCAATTGAGCATTATCGACATGCATTGCGTCTCAAACCTGATTTCATCGATGGTTATATTAACCTGGCAGCCGCCTTGGTAGCAGCGGGTGACATGGAAGGGGCAGTACAAGCTTACGTCTCTGCTCTTCAGTACAATCCTGTGAGTAAAATTTTAGTGGTTATTTTCCCTTCCTAGAAACCCAGAAAGAAACATAGTGTGATATTTCAGACACTAAAGTTGGTTTTCACATGGAATAAAGTCAAAAGTTTAGAAATGCTTATGTACTTAAAATGGTGAAATTGCTTTTAGCTGGTCTGCGTTATGTTAAAATATTTGTTTTATTTTGCAAGTTATATTAAAAAGCATAAAAATTCTTATTGCAAGAAACTACATCAATTTTAAAATAACACCTATAAAGTACAGGGCGCATGACTTTTTTTCTGCTGTGATTAACTTTGAATAAATTCTGGTAAGTGTTTGCAAGTTAATTGATTTTCAAGGAATTGTGGATAATGGGTCTTAATCTGTAAAATTTGTAATATAAAATAGTTTAAAACAAGATGCCACTATATGGAATGATGTGGAAACTAGGCTACGAAATTTCCTCAATATCCTGTTCTCTTTTCTTTCAATGTAATTAGAAGTGATAGAATTTAGATGATACTACTCACACTGGGCTTTTGATTAGTTTAAAAATTTTTTTTGTCTAAGTTGCAGATGTATTCTGGGAACAAGTGAGGCTCAACTGGCAGACCTTAAATTCATACTGTGTTTAGGATCTCTGAAAGATACAAAAGCATAAGACTTTCCCTCAGAACTTATGATGTAGTTAGAGAGAGTAGATGTAAACTTAAGAGGTAAGTGATAGTGGGGTTACAGAAATCTAGAAAAAGTTCCCAAGTTGCATTGTCAACATTCAGTTTTGTAACCTACCTGGAAATGGCTAAGTTTATTTTAGCTACCATTTACTGAAAGTCTGTGTGGTCACTCTACTGACAGCTTCAAATCATTGGTCTTAGTTAATCCTCACAATAATTCTTTAAAATAGATGATATTATTTCTGATTTTTATCAATTAAAAAAAAAACCATGGACTCAGGGTTATGTGCTTTCTTGGGATCACAAAGCTAGTAATGAAGTATTAATAGATATTAAAACCTGAGTCTGAATATCCTCAAAGCAAATGTTGAAGTGAAAAGAAATAAAAGTGGGATAATGTGCCCAGAGGGCACCTACCCATCAAAGCAGCCCTTAGCACAATCAAAAAACCATTGATCATATCCTGCTGTCCCTTAATCTCCATTTTATTGGTTAGGAAACTAAAACTGAATTTAGTAGTTTGCTCAAAGATCCAAAGTCACTTTTCATGATGACATCTATTAACAGTTTTTGTAGTGAATTTTGAGAGTTTAAACATGTCCTTAAAAAAAAATCCATTGCTTTAAAAAAATTTTTTTTAAGAGATGGAGTCTTGCTTTGTTGCCCAGGCTGTACTCATACTCCTGGGCTCAAGCAATCCTCCTGCCTCCACCTCCAGAGTAGCTGGGAGTACAGGTGTGTGCCACCACACCCAGCTTCTAAATTTATTGGTTTTTGAATGGATACAGTGAATACCTCCAGTTAGCACTCTTGGAGGTAGCAAATGAAACTAATTTCTCGTCTGTCTTTTCAGAGACACTCAGTATGTATATATGTACATTTGAGTGACTTTTTGTAAGTTTTATTGCAATACTAATCTAGCTAGTTACCCACAGAAAGTTTTAGGGAGTTTACCCACAAAAAGTATGTGCTGCCACTGGGCCTTGGACCCCATTTTTCCCAGGGATCAGGGCTCACCTCTGTACCCAGTTGTCACAGTAAGTTCTTTCCCTTTATTAATCAGGTTGATTCTACTCTTGTTGATAGTGTACTCTCTTACACAGCTGTGATTCTTGCCATCTTTGACTCTGATGCCCTTGGCTCAGATTTCCAATTGCCTATGTGTGTAGCAGAGCAGTCATTGCTACTGATAGTGTACCAAGCAGTAGGAGTATGTTGAGAAGGAAAACTAAAGTGAGAGATGGAACCATGCTATTTAATATCTAACCTGCTGTTAGCAGGAAGCTTATTGTTGTACCCTACCAAGGAAGTGAGATAGTACTAAAATAAATCATGGGATTACCTCTTGAATGCATTGAATGGCCATGTGTTCTCATCTGGTTCTATGTTTCCTTCTAGTGGAAGGTGCTGCTTTATTTATTTATTACTGTTTTTACCAATAAGAATGAAAATGGGATTGTGCAAATTCCCTTGATTTCAACTAAATGTGCCATAGTGATCATATTTTAATTTATTTCAGGATATCTAAAGTCTTAACTAGATTTAAACTTACTGTCAGATGCCTGTTGTCAATTCAGTACTGGTAGAATCTTGCGTCTGTTCCTTATGTTCTTGTTGACAGTGCTTAAATGCATTATTAGTACATTGTGGGCCTGAATCATAGATGTAGTTGGCATTCTATGAAAAATGGTTAAAGAAACTCAGGTTATTTTGGTTTTGCAGCAGTGAAAGAGTAGAATGTTAGGGTAGTATGTTTGGTAACCTTGGTGACTTTTCAACAGTGTTTAACTTTTTAAGTTAATAGATACGTCAATTTAGAAGTTCTCTGTGACTTGATTAGAGAAATTATCTTTGACACAGCTATCTCATTTTTTTCATTCTGAATTATCTTCTATAATGTTGGGTGTTTTCATAATTTTGGTAAGATTTTAGTCTGTCGTGTTTTTTTTTTGGAGACGGAGTTTTGCCCTTGTCACCCAGGCTGGAGTGCGGTGGTGCGATCTCGGCTCACTGCAACCTCTGCCTCCTGGGTTCAAACGATTCTTCTGCCTCAGCCTCCAAAGTAGCTGGGATCACAGGGCCCCACCACCACGCCTGGCTAATTTTTTGTATTTTTAGTAGAGACAGGGTTTCACCATGGTGGCCAGGCTTGTCTTGAACTCCTAACCTCAGGTGATCCGCCAGCTTCAGCCTCCCAAAGTGTTGGGATTACAAGCGTGATCCACTGTGCCCGGCCAGTCTGTTGTATTTGAAGATCTTATTGCAGATAGCATCTTGCAGTGGCAGCACATGTTCTTTTACATGATGACTCAACTAGAGTTGCCTATACCTGGCAATTCCTTTTACAAATTATGTATAAAATTGTCCTTTGTGTAACGGCTATAATCCCGAGTTGTTTTAAACAGGTCAGTTTCTGAATCTATAGGTTGTTGAATTTGTTGCTTGTGCTTTGATTGTGGATGCACAGAACGGAGAGCTGCTGGCATCCTGGCCATCATGTGTGTTCCTGTCATGTTATTTATTACTGCTGAGCCTCACTTATACAGCTGCACTGTAGAAAACCATACATTTCGATTCTTTTTGTTCTGCTTTTTGTTAAGGTTGCTGTGCAAATGTCATATTTAAATACGTGAGTGCTCATTGTGTATGCGATGCTTTGTTAGGAATTGGGGAGATGTGTTGTGGTTGAAGTTGGCGGGTTATAATATAAGACAGGACCTGACCCATAAAGGAAAAAATGGTGTAAGCTCCTCGGATGATAATTGTTGGAGAGTATTAATCAGAAGATTTCCTCGAGTGGGTGCTTATAACCTAAGCATTCTGTAGGAAGGTAAATAGCAAGTAGACTTCCTTGGCTGAAGTGGTAGTCAAGTAGTAACAAGAAGTGAATGTAGTAGAGGAGAGTCAATTGGAAGATTTAGAAAGAATAGAGAGGCTGAGGAGTTTGAATTTAATTTGAGAGGCAATTGAGAATTACTGTAGGTTTTTATCGACCTGATTTTACTTCATATGTATGTATGTATGTGTCTAGATGTTGTGGCTGGTGGGGGTGGGAGGCTCTAGGGGGAAAGGCAGGAAACTGATGCAATCTTAGGAGGAACAGTTCTACAGGAAAATCTTACTCATTTCCATCTCCTTTTATTCTCACGATTTTCCCTTGTTTACAGTGCCCTCCTCCTTTGTCTATTAAAACCCTTCTCATCCTTCAAGGCCCAGCTTAAACTTTTCTTATGAGCTCATCATCTAATTCTCTTAAAATTCTTTACTACTGAGTGGGCATTTAGTGTGTGCCTTGTCTTTTCACATAGATTTTAAGTCCCTTGATGATAAGGATTCTATATCTTTTCCCTACAGTTCCAGGCATGTTATTGAATTGAATAACAGTTTGCATGAAATGAATTAACCTGGATTGGATAGAATGGGCTAGTTTTGAGAAATATAATTGTCAAAAACGTTTTGATTTGATAGATGAAGCAGAAGTGATATCTTAGGTTTTGAACTGTTGGGAGAATGGTGGTGCCCTTGCGTTTTCTAGAAATTAGCTGTTCATGCACATAGGTTTGGATCCCCAGACAGGAGAATTGGATTTCACCGTTACAATTAATATGACGTTTTAGCTTTTTCTAAAACTGTCTTCTTGATTATCTTATAGTAATCTTGAAGATAATCTATTTTTAACTATGAGCATTATGTTAACTTGATTTAGTATACTGTAATGGATCTATATGATAACAACAAAATATAGATAGACAGATACACTGTCAGGACTTAAGTGGCATCCATCCAACAGTTCATAGAAACTAGAGGGTAATAAAATTATGCATTGGTTGGCTACTATGTATGGCCATTACAGTCATTGTTGGAGAATTATTGCAAGACTTCTGATTATTATGGCTTAGAAAAGGCATAGGAATTGGTAAAAGTCCAAACGTATATAACCACAATTATCAAGTAGTAGAAGGAGCTTGTATGAATGGATTGGATTATACAGTCATGGTCTGCCAAAACAGGGGTAACCCTTTAAGTTTAGAAAAAACATAGCCATACAAAGTAGATAGCAAGATTATATAATTCATTACTTCTGAGAGTATAGTGTTAAAAAGTGCTCAGACTAATTAGAGGAGAAGTCAAATAAGATTAATGGTACCTTTGATGTTTTGAGGATTAGTATTAGCCTTTTGTGCTCGAAGTGATGGGAGACAACCTAACTCTCTAGAACATCAGTCATTGCTTGAGGGACAGTACTGAGTCAGGAAGATCATGGAACTGACCCAGTATGGCTGACTGTAAGATTGTTGTGTGGCAGCCTGTCCTTTGTTGGCAGACTTTTTGGTTCACCTGATGGATGATACTATACAACCACAAAAGCTGTTTATCAGTAGAATTAATCAACTGATTTTGGAAACCATAATATAGTTCCAGAGCAAATCATATATATGATGATTTTTCGGCACAGTTGACAGAATTTCACTTTCTTTCTTTCTTTTTTTTTTTTTTGAGACGGAGTCTTGCTCTGTCACCCAGGCTGGAGTGCAGTGGCCAGATCTCAGCTCACTGCAAGCCCCGCCTCCCGGGTTTATGCCATTCTCCTGCCTCAGCCTCCAGAGTAGCTGGGACTACAGGCGCCCACCACCTCGCCCGGCTAGTTTTTTTTTGTATTTTTAGTAGAGACGGGGTTTCACCGGGTTAGCCAGGATGGTCTCGATCTCCTGACCTTGTGATCCGCCCGTCTCGGCCTCCCAAAGTGCTGGGATTACAGGCTTGAGCCACCGCGCCCGGCCAGAATTTCACTTTCTAGGACTTAAGTCTCTTTCACCCATGGAACAGTTTGGAATCATAAGCATACTTCCTATTGTCATTGTTTCTGCCTGTCGACTGGTAGATGTGACTGACAATGGCAAAATAGGGCAAATAAAAATTTAAGCTCACTGTTGTGATGAGTGTCTCATCTAGATGAACGGACTGGTGAGTCAGATGACTAGCAGCACAATTGAGCTGCTAATAAAAAGCAGAGTCAACTGCTTTTCATTATTCACCCACTCAACTCTAATGGCACTTAATACTAATGAGTAATCTAGTGGCAGGTGCCAGGATTGAGGCTTTGGTTGGATAATTCTTCTGCCCGATAGTGAAATGAAGTCAGGGTTTCTAAATATGCCTGACAGCCTAAGGGGAGGTTTGCTCATAGGTAGTCATTTGCTAAATATGTTTTTTTCCACTCTGGAAAATTTTCGGTCCTTGACACAGGAGTGATTCATCATAACCTTGAATAACATAGTTGGACAAATATTTGAGAGGTGTGTGTATATATGTATTTCTTTTCTTTTTTTTTTTTTTTGAGACAAGAGTCTCTGTCGCCCAGGCTGGAGTGCAGTGGCGCGATCTCGGCTAACTGCAGTCTCTGCCTCCTGGGTTCAACCGATTCTCCTGCTTAAGCCTCCCAAATAGCTGGGATTACAGGCACACGCTGCCATACCTGGCTAATTTTATATTTTTAGTAGAGATGGGGTTTCACCATGTTGGCCAGGTTGGTCTCGAACTCCTGACCTCAGGTGATCCTCCCACCTCGCCCTCCCAAAGTGCTGGGATTACAGGCATGAGCTACCGCGCCCGGCCTGATATATATATATATATATATATTTTTTTTTTTTTTTAACGTGACTGACATTTGGGGAGGAGAGAAAGAAGTTCTAGTAAGGTCCCATAGTCTTTTACCTGAAGCTAATGGGGCCAAATGCATTTCAACATTCAGAATTTTTAGGATGTTAGAAAGATAATACCATATATAAAACACCCAGAAAGGTCTGGAGCAGCACCTTTTATTTAGTAAAACACATTTATATTTCTGCAGCAAAAGATAGGAGTATTCATACTAAGTGAGATAACTAAATTCTGTAAATAGTTTCATGTCACCTCAAGTCAGGTTTAACCCTCAAATGAGGTTTTGGAACTTTTTGGGATTTGGAATTGTGGATGAGGGGTTGTGGTCCTGCACTGAAGTTTGTCAGGCAGTATCTTTAGTTGATAGAATGAAATGACAGGGAGCTAGATGCTTAAAAGTGATTTCAAGATATTTTTAATTGACAAAGCAGAGTATAATTAATGACAGTGTCTCTGGGTTTCTAGGATTTGTACTGTGTTCGCAGTGACCTGGGGAACCTGCTCAAAGCCCTGGGTCGCTTGGAAGAAGCCAAGGTAGGTGTTTGATAGAACACATTTAAACATCAGTGTTATGAAAACTTGTACTTTTTGCCAAGTCTTCAACTCTTCATTGAGCTATCTTCACAAAACAGTCCTTTGAAACTGAGGAAAACTGACGGCATGAATCGCCTCAGAATAGAGCAAGGCCAGGCTTTGGCATATCTGTTCTAAATCTGGGGGTAAAGCAAGAACCTGAACATTTTGGAGCCTTTCTGCTGAGCTAGACCATCTTTATAACACTGGGCTCCGTCATGATCTTATGTGGGAATAAATAACATTCCTTCAAATCTGAGGCTTGCCTGCTGGTGACAAGCAGAGCGCCTGTGATTTGGCTCAAGACTCCTATATGATGCAGGTGCCATTGAAAATGCTGCTCTTCTAAGTCCTTTGTGGCTTGTAAGTGGAGAAGAATTTCATCCAAATGTTACCCTGTAATACTGGCATTTAAAATTCTTATTTAACCTTCCTCCCTTCATCTTCCTCACCCTTTACAGTGGAAGAAAGGCTGTTAAAATGATTGCAAATTAATAATTGGAACATCCTGTCCCTTCTTGTCCCCACTCCCTTCCCAAGTTCCTTTTTCCTCTTTTCCAATCCTAGTTGTCTACCTTCTTTTCTTCCTCATTTCCTTCTTTTATTCCTCCCCACCCCAACCCCTTAAAAAAAAGCTCAGAAGGACAAAGCTGGTTTGTTTGGGAAATGGACTGATCGAAAGAAAACTTGCCCAAGTGGAAAGGTGGCTTTTAGCATTCTGTGTTTCCAAATAATGAATTTGAACACCAGGTTGGGTTAATTAAAGCTTTTGGTATAATTTAAAATTAAATTTATAATGCAGTTGTCTTGTTACAAGCCACCTTACGCAACCGCGCTGCAGGGGTGAGGAGTGGGGAGAAACCAGAATGCTTCTGAAACTCCCACCTGTTGCTCTGAGCCCCACGCGCATGCTAATGCGTGGAGTGTATGCGCAGCGTAGCTGTCTGTTTGACTGCTTCATCCAGGGAGGGAGAAGGCTTTTCAGCACCATCTAATGTTAAAAGGCACAGTTTTAAGTGCACAGCTCATAAATTCTGCTGACAGTTTGGATTAACCTTATGTAGGTTGCCAGCTAATGAATTGTAATTGATTTCAATCTTAGCCGATAAATCTAATTGGTAATTTATAGAACAAATATTTGATAAGTTCCTATTAATTGTCACCCCACCAAGCGGACAGCTAACATGAATTGCACTTCACTGCAGCTTTAGAGATCGGTTTAGGCTGAGACATTGCGCCTGCCTTAGGTTGCTGACTTCTTTATTTCAGAGCTCTGGAGACACCTAGTTTGAAAAATGTTATTCTGTTTTTTTGTGAGAACTTAGTAAACAAGAAAATACTCTTGAGTGAAATGCAATGTATTTCTTTTGTAATCAGTGCATTTGAAAATTCAAGCCAGCATATTCCTAGTAGATGGAAGCAAAATTAAGTTGTCTTTGTAGAAAATGAAGAGCCTTTCTTCCAGCAAAAATCCCTGCTGTATGCAATAGCCCTGATTAACCCTCTCCCTTCTGCATGTTTCCCATGTTACAGACTTGAGACTGTCCTCATTCCCATATGTAATAGACATCCAAAGAATTTCAATTGCTTTGTTGAACTTTTACTAATGATCTTGTTTTTATTTTCTCTCTTGTTTTTGGTTTTTCACCATTGATATTGTATTTAGAAGGTTTCAGGTGGGTGAAACCTCCTATTCCATGCGTAAGGTGCCTCGCTGAAGGGAGCTCGAGGCCTGGATCTAGGGCAGACACACAACCTCCTCCTCCTCTTCCAGCAAGGAACGCACCGAAAAGTCACATGATGAGAAATATGGTAACGGGTTTGTAACTGCCACAGCAAAACAATTTGCCTCCATGCCTGAATCTTCTGTCTTGTGGCTTCAGAAACAGCTTAAAATAATTTTATTTACAAGCAAGTTATGTAAGAGAATGTTTTATACTATAGCCACAATTCTGTCAAAGATAAGTAAAAGTTAATTGATATTAAAAATTATTAGAGATAATTTACTTAGTAAAAGCTTCTAACTCTTCTTGTTGTTCATTTTTTTTTCCTTTTTTCTTCTTTGTTTGGATTGCAGCATTCTGCTCTTCTGATGATGCGCTGTGACCCTGCAGTAGCGCACAGGCTGCGCAGCGTTAATGCGCATTGCGTGCGAATGAACCCCTGTGAACGGTTGACTAGATGAGTAATCTGATTGACTGGCTCCCTCAGTCCTATTCTGTAGCCTTTTTGGATAAAATTGGGTTTTAACGTACCTCGAGTCCAACTAATCTCATTAAACGAATATTCTCTATGGGCCTGTCTAGTAGATTAATGGATCTGGTTGGCCGTTTGCTGCGTCTGGGGGTGTTCTATGTAGCGCAGCAGTTCGCAGCGATTGCGCAGTGCGATGCTGTTAGGTTGCGCAAGCGATGTTTGCGCTCGCATTACAGGGACCTCAACCTAGGTGCAATCCTGTCATGTGAGGTTTCAGCTTCAGTCCTCCTTGGGAGACAGGGGCATTGTGAGAATGTAACTTAAGGCCTGGCTTTATGATATCCAACTTGGCAGAAAGACATTTTTCTCTTCAGTAGCATAGTTTTGATGTTAGTGAGGAACGTTGTTGAAGAGCAGCATTTCCCAAAATGTGTTTCCTAGTATTCTAATAAAATGCCCAATGAAAGAAGAGTTCCATGGTCAACTAAGTTCAGGGAACCCTGTTATACTATTAAAGGCTTAGGGAAGTCCAGTAAAGAAACCCGTTTTCCTAATTTATTTGATCATGAACTCCTTTTTTTTCAGCCATACCTCTTAACACCTCATAGAACACACTTTGGGAAACAGTGGGGGTAGGAAAACTCGGCCTCAAGTTGCGCCCTCTAGATAGCACTTGAAAACATGACAAGGGTCAGTAGTTGTTTGGATAAGAAAACTCCATCACAGAGCCTTATAGCACCTGACTTCACAGTTAAGTCCCAGTGTAAGGGTTGGTCTTTGGTTGGCAGAACTGAACATGGTGGTTTGCACTTGGGTTCTGGTGGCGCAGGCGCAGGAGCAGCCAGCTGTGGCAGCGCATTAGTTTTGGCGCAAGCGAGCCTATGCTGCAGGGTCACTTTTGGCTGGTCAGAGAAGGAATAATGATATCACCTTCTTCCCCCCTCCCCCCAATCTTTTTTTTTTCCCTTTACAAATTTTCCCCTTTCCCTTTACCTCCTTTCCCTCCCATCTTCTTTCATTAACCCCTCCTAAGGCATGTTATTTGAAAGCAATTGAGACGCAACCGAACTTTGCAGTAGCTTGGAGTAATCTTGGCTGTGTTTTCAATGCACAAGGGGAAATTTGGCTTGCAATTCATCACTTTGAAAAGGTTAGTCATTAAATTAATAATTGGTATTTTTGAAGTGCTTACGTGTGTAGTGTTTTTACTAGAACTAAATAATAGGTGTTAACCAGTCACATTATATCTTTGTTTCTCTGGCAGTATAGGCAGTATGTGACTTACAGAGAACAATGACTTGACTTAAATATTTTTTCAACTTGACAGTGGTGCAAAAGAGATACACATTCAATAGAAATTGTACTTTGAGTACCCATGTAGCCTTTCTAGTTTTCCCTTTCAATACAAGATTCAGTAAATTACATGAGATGCCCAACACACTATTATAAAATAGGAAGGAGGCTGAGGCCGGAGGATCACTTGAGCCCAGGAGTTTGAGGCTGCAGTGAGCTATGACCATGCCACTGTACTTAGCCTGAGTGACAGAGTGAGACCCTGTCTCTAAGATTAAAAAATAAAAAGGTACCATAAAGACACATGCATGCATATGTTCATCACTTCACAATAGCAAAGACATGGAATCAGCCTAGATGCCCATCAATGGTGGGCTAAAGAAAATGTGGTACATATATGCCATGGAATACCATGTAGCCATCACAAATGAAATCATGTCCTTTGTAGCAGCATGGACACAGCTGGAGGTTATTATCCTAAGTGAATTAACGCAGGAACAGAAAACCAAATACTGCACGTACTCACAAGTGGGAGCTAAGCATTGGGTACACATGGACAGAAAGGGGAACAATAGACAGCAGGGCTTACTTGAGGATGGAGTGTGGGAGGAGTGTGAGGGTACAAAAACTACTCACTGGGTACTATGTTCACTACCTGATGGACAAAATCATTTGTATACCAAATTGCTTTGACACAATTTACCCATGTAACAAACCTGCATGTGTACCCCGAACCTAAAATAAATGTTGGAATTAAAATAAAACTCATATTAAAGTTTTAAAAAAGGGCTTTGTATTAGATAATTTTACCCAACTGTAGACTAATGTGTTCTGAGCATGTTTAAAATGAGGCTAGGTGGGCCAGGTGCGGTAGCTCACACCTGTGATCCCAGTGCTTTGGGAAGCCGAGGGCAGATTGCTTGAGCTTAGGAGTTGAAGACCAGCCTGGACAACATAACGAGACCCTGTCTCTACAAAAATTTTAGCTGGGTGTGGTGGTGTGCACCTGTAGTCCCAGCCATTTGCAGGGCTGAGGTGGGAGGATTGCTTGGGCCTGGGAGCTGGAGGTTGCAGTGAGCCGAGATTGCACCACTGTACTCCAGCGTGGGTGACAAAGTGAGACCCTGTCTCAAAAAAAAAAAAAAAAAAAAAAATTTAGGCTAAGCTAGGATGTTCAGTGTTTTAAATGCATTTCGACTTAAGGTATTTTCAACTTATGATGGGTGTATTGGGACATAACCCCATCCTAAGTTGAGGAATATCTTTGTTGCAGTGTTTGCTGGATAGCACATGGTATGGCAGTTTCCAGTTTTGTGTTGAAAATGTACTTTAGGCTGTGTACAGTGGCTCACACCCGTAACCAGCACTTTGGGAGGCTGAGGTAGGAGGATTGCTTGAGTCTAGTATTTTGAGACCATTCTGGGCAACATAGTAAGACCCTATCTCTACAGAAAATACAAAAAGTAGCCATGCGTGGTGGTCCACGCCTGTAGTCACAGCTACTGGGGAGGCTGAGATGGGAGGATCACCTGAGCTTGGGAGTTTGAGTCTGCAGTGAGCTGTGATCATGCCACTGCACTCCAGCCTGGGCGACAGAGTGAGACCCTGTCTCAAAAAAAATGTACTTTAGTAATTAAAAATGATTTTTATAAATGGGCTTTAAAGAAGCAGGGCTTCTTGGTGAAAAGGCAGATTCCAGGTCTGGGGCAGCAAATTTAAAAAATGTTTTGGAATGTCTGGTCATACCAGAAAGCAAGGAAGCTTTGACATATTACTTTGTGTCAAAAGGACTCAGGAAGCAACTTGAGGAGGCTCCCACTGGCTAAAGATAAAGATGGAGACTTGAGCATCAATAGGAATAATAACTGAAATATACTACAACTTACCAAATATGTTTAAATCTATGAGCTCATAATTATGCTAAAACATTCATTGGTCACCTTTGGAAGACTTATATATTAAGGAGCAATTAATTTGGAAAACTGGTTAAAAAGAGAAGAATAAAGTTTTTGAGGAACCTCTATACTAGTTCCCAAAACGGCTTTACCAATTTATACTTCCCCCATCAGTTACAAGGCTTCCCTTTCTTTACATCGTCACTAATACTTGTTATTATTCGTCCTTTTGATGATAGCTATACTAACAAGTGTGAGATGCTAACTCATGGTTTTATTTTGCATTTCCCTGATGATTAGTGATGTTGAGCATAGTTTTTATGCATCTTACCTGCCATTTTTTTTTTGAGATGAGGTCCTGCTCTGTTGCCCAGGCTGGAGTGCAGTGGCGTCATAATAGCTCACTGCAACCTCAAACTCCTGAGCTCAAACCTCCCATCTTGACCTCCCAAAGTGATGGGATTACAGACATGAGCCACTGTGCCTGGCCTGTACCTCTTCTTTTGAGAAATGTCTGTTTAGATCCTTTGCCTGTAGTTTAATGGGTGTATTGGCTACTGAGTTGAGTTCCTTATCCCTTTATCAGATGTATAGTTTGCAAATCTCCTAACCCGGGGGTTGCCTATTCAGGCTGTGTAATTGTTTCCTTTACCGTGCAGAAGCTTTTTAGTTTGATGCAATCTCATTGCGTATTTTTGCTTTTGTTACCTGTGCTTTATGCTAAGTGAAATAAACCAGGCACAGAAAGTTAGATACTGTATTATATCACGTATTTGTGGAATCTAAAAAAGTTGATTTCATAGAAACAGTAGAAAGGTGGTGAGGCTTGAGGGGTGAAGGAGGGATGGGGAAAAGGGAGATATTGGTCAAAGTGCACAAAGTTTCAGTTAGACTGGAGGAGTAAGTTTTAGTCATCTATAGTACTGCATGGTGACCACAGTTGTTAATCATGTATATTTCAAAATTGCAAAAAGAATAGGTTTTTAATGTCCTCAACCACAGAAAATAGGTGATGGATATGTTAATTAGCTTGGTTGAATATTTCTAAAATGTATACATGGATCAAACCATCACATTGTATGCCATAAATATACACAATTATATGTCAACTTTAAATTTAAAAATTAAAAGTATAAAGCGTTTGTCTTCCCTCTCCTGTATGAATTGGACCATAGAGTAACCTAATAGTTGATGGGGGAAGCTTCTCTTTATAAAAGCATTCTAGCTAATAAGTGAAGAAGGAATGATATAGTATCATCATTAATAGTTAAAGAATTTAG
Source organism: Rhinopithecus roxellana (assembly GCF_007565055.1). NCBI lineage: Eukaryota > Metazoa > Chordata > Mammalia > Primates > Cercopithecidae > Rhinopithecus > Rhinopithecus roxellana. The sequence continues at coordinate 25,663,902 of NC_044555.1, forward strand.
GCCGGGCGTGGTGGCTCATGCCTGTAATCCCAGCACTTTGGGAGGCCATGGTGGGTGGATCACCTGAGGTCAGGAGTTTGAGACCAGACTGGCCAACATGGTGAAACCCGGTCGCTACTAAAAATACAAAAATTAGCTGGGCATGGTGGCAGGAGCCTGTAATCCCAGCTACCCGAGAGGCAGAGGCAGGAGAATCGCTTGAACCTGGGAGGCGGAGGTTGCAGTGAGCCAAGATTGCGCCATTGCACTCCAGCCTGGGTGACAGAGCAAGACTCCATCTCAAAAAAAAAAAAAAATAAATAAAATAAATAAAGCATTTATCAGTGACAAAAATGAGATATAATCAGGTATTAAGTACCTTGTGATAAACAATTTCACTGGTGAAGTAGTCTTGCAAAAAGAGAAAAGAACACAAACCTAATTAAGCTTCTGGTTCTACCTACCAATTCATAGGAGATATACGGGACAGGAAACATGTTAAAGGACGCCATAGGGATGCAGTCAGCAAAATTCAAACTTTGGGAAGCTGACCTTACTTCAACAAATTGTAGTAATAAAAATGGAAATTTGAATTAAACTTTAGGCTGGGTGTGGTGGCTCACCCCTGTAATCCCAGCACTTTGGGAGGCTGAGGCAGGTGGATCACTTGAGGTCAGGAGTTTGAGACCAGCCTGGCCAAGATGGTGAAACCCCATCTCTACTAAAAATACAAAAGAAAGAAAAAAGCCGGGTGCGGTGGCCTGTGCCTATAATCCCAGCTACTCAGGAGGCTGAGGCAGGAGAATTGCCTGAACCTGGGAGGAGGAGGTTGCAGTGAGCCAAGATTGTGCCACTGCACTCCAGCCTGGGCGACAGAGTGAGTGACACTCCACCTCCAAAAATAAATAAATAAATAAATAAATAAACTTTTAAAGGATTGAAAGAAAGGCACATTGACAAATTATATGGGTCTTATTTGGATCCTGACTCAATGAGAAATTGGACCACTGAATGGAATTTTTTTTTTTTTTTTTTTTTCTGAGACAGGGTCTTACTCTGTCTCCCAGACTGGAGTGCAGTGGTGTGATCTTGGCTCACTGCAACCTTCACCTCCTGGGCTCAAGGGATTCACTTGCCTCAGCTTCCGGAGTAGGTGGGACTACAGGCATACGCCATCACGCCCGGCTAACTTTTTGTATTTTTAGTAGAGACGGGGTTTTGCCATGTTGCCCAGGTCTTGAACTCCTGAGCTAAGGCAGTCGACCTGCCTCGGCCTCCCAAAGTGCTAGGATTACAGGCATGAGCCACCGCGCCCAGCCGATATTTAATATGAAGGAATTGCTGTCTTTTTTTGTTTGTTTGTTAAGTAGGATAATGGTATTGTGGTTAGGTTGGGAGGAAAAAGCTTGTGTTGTCCCTGAGATACATACTGAAATATTTTCGAATGGAATGTGTCTGGGTTTTGCTTCAAAATGATCTGCGAAGAGGGGGAGTAAGTTGGAGTATGGATTAAATAAGATCAAACATGATATATGAATTGTTGAAAATGAATAATGGAGACTGGGTGTTATGTTCCTCTACTTTTGTATGTGTTTAGACGTTTCTATTATAAAGTTTAAAAGTTTTTGGAGTGGACATCTATCACTATAGACAATCTAAATTAAATGCATCACGCTGTGTTTACTACAGAGTTGTCATCTAAGTGAAGATGAAGTGTTCTTTTTTTATTTTTTTTGAGACAGAGTCTCACTCTGTTGCCCAGGCTAGAGTGCAGTGGCACGATCTCGGCTCACTGCAGCCTCCGCCTCCCAGGTTCAAGCAATTCTCCTGCCTCAGCCTCCCGAGTAGCTGGGATTACAGGTGTTAGCCACCATGCCTGGCTAATTTTTTTTTTTTTTTTTTTTTAGTAGAGACACGATTTCACCATGTTGGCCAGGCTGGTCTTGAACCCCGGGCCTCAAGTGATCTGCCCGCCTTGGCCTTCCAAAGTGCTGGGATTACAGGCATGAGCCAGTATCTTTCTTGATCAGTGGTTCTCTTCCTTGGTTACACATGAGGAGCTTATAAAAGATCTGGACCCTATCTTCAGAGGGTCTGATTTAACTGGCCTGTGATAGAGCCTAGGTACCTTTTCTAGGAGGTAAATTCTTAATATACTGCCAGGGTTGAGAATCACTGCTCTAGACAACATGACAGCTATTTGAATGATACCGTTTAATGGTTAGTATTTCCTTGAAGTATTGTATCTTACTGTATATACAGCACTATTTGCATGTCTTAATAAGGTCTTGCTGAGCATGTAGTTCTATGCATACAACTGAGGTATATATTTTCCTTTTCAGTAAGAGTTTGCTGCCTCTTTTGCCACTATTTTTTCAGAAGAGTTAAACTGGTGTAATTGTGAATAAAATAGGGCCAATCATTAGAAGTATTCAGTTTAATGAAATTGGAGCAGGCCCATTTTAAATTTTTCTGTTCAGGACCCATTTTGCTCCTGAGAACATGAGGCATGAGAAGTTACTTTGATAATATTGAGGTTTGTAAAAATAATGAGAAGGCACTAAATAAATCATTGGTTTATTAAAATGAAATGTAATTGAAACTCTGCAAGGACCTTGGAGTAAAAAAACTGTAATTGGGAAGTTGATCTGGTGAAATCCTAACTTGCTGTGAGTAACTAACTGTCCTGAAATTTTTAGGCTGTCACCCTTGACCCAAACTTTCTGGATGCTTATATCAATTTAGGAAATGTCTTGAAAGAGGCACGCATTTTTGACAGGTGAGAGAATGTTCTGTTTAATAAATTTTCTTGAATCTTTGTTGTATTGACACTTGACAGTTTGGAGCGAAATGATGACAATAGTCAATTGAAACACATTTGCCTTTTCTAGTACGTTGTTCCCTGCCCATGTCTGCTGTGTTGCCTTTTATTTATAGGTGTTCGTTGCCTGAGTTTTTGTTGTTGGCTTTCCTCAAAGCCATTATCCTTCTCATTGGGAGTTTAGTTGAAATTTTTTAATTGTAAAATGGTTGAAGTGGTTCTTTCTTAGACTAAATTATTCCTTTGACCTGATTTAGAAAGCACAGTAAATCCTGACTTTTAACTTTTTGTTGTTGTTGTGAAAGGGCAGCCTATTTTTTATGTGGGAGTACAAAATTTCTCAGTGTAAAGACACATTTTATAAAGGTATGATTTTGGTTTGAGGTTAAAATATAATACAGCATGAATTATGTAATTACAATGACTTGATATATTTTGATATAGTACAGCTTGAATGAGTTGTAACAAACCATCCATTAAGAATGAGTTACATTTTGTGTATGTGTGTGTGTGTGTTTATTTACAGAGCTGTGGCAGCTTATCTTCGTGCCCTAAGTTTGAGTCCGAATCATGCAGTGGTACATGGCAACCTGGCTTGTGTATACTATGAGCAAGGCCTGATAGATCTGGCAATAGACACCTACAGGCGGGCTATCGAACTACAACCACATTTCCCTGATGCTTACTGCAACTTAGCCAATGCTCTCAAAGAGAAGGGCAGTGTAAGGATTTTTACTCATTCTATTTGTTATCTGGTAGGATTAAGAGTCTTTTCTGGCCAGGTGTGGCGGCTCACACTTGTAATGCCAGCACTTCGGGAGGGTGAGATGGGAGGATTGCTTGAGCCTAGGGTTTTGAGACCAGCCTAGGCAACATGACGAAACCCTGTCTCTACAAGAAATACAAAAATTAGCCGGGCATGGTGGCGTGCACCTGTAATCCCAGCTTCTTGGGAGGCCAAGGTGGGAGGATCGATTGAGTCCTGGGAGGTTGGAGCTGCAGTGAGCCGTGATTGTGCCACAGCACTCCAGCCTGGGCAACAGAAGACTCTGTCTCAAAAAATCACAAAAACCAAAAAACAGCAAAAAATGAAAGTCTTTTGTTCAAGTATTGAGATGGTATATTGGTTTACTTTAGAGTTTTGGTTGAGGGTAAGAATACCAAAAAATAGCAATTTTCTGTAGCATTACCAGCCATTAGGCTTAATTAAGCAATTATTAGAATAGTATCAGTGGAGGCTTTATGATTCTCTACAGTTTTTGAAGACTTTGTTTTGTTTTCTAGGTTGCTGAAGCAGAAGATTGTTATAATACAGCTCTCCGTCTGTGTCCCACCCATGCAGACTCTCTGAATAACCTAGCCAATATCAAACGAGAACAGGGAAACATTGAAGAGGCAGTTCGCTTGTATCGTAAAGCATTAGAAGTATGTGAGGGTGGTGTAGCTGGGTATTTAGCGTGATAGTAGAGGGAAAGCAGTTAAGTTTACCATCATCCACCTCTTTTGTAAAAATAGTGGTTGAATCATTTACAAGAGGATTATTCATTGAAATAGTAATTGAGTACCTAAGGTATGATGTGAGGCCCTATGTGACATTCCAGAAGATCCCTGCATTCAGAGTTCATTATTCTGTGGATAAGATCTGTACAAAAAAATTAAACATTAACCCACAGTTCAAGAGAAGTTACTGATAAGTATAAAATCTTAGTGCCTGATGGCTGTATAGTAGTGGTTAGTAGATACGGTAGGAGTTTAGCAGAGAGAGATCTCAGTGGTGTTGGAGTCAGGTGGTCAGGATAAACTAAGAGCAGAAGAGGTGTACCTCATTATGTTTGAAACAAGAAGAGGTATAAAATAGAGGAAGAGGTAGAATTTGAGAATGAGTAGACTTTGAAAAGGTAGAGACAAGTTTAGGGATGTAAACGTACTTGGGCAAAGTTCTTAAGGTTGTGGTGAGTTATTACCGCTGCTTTAGCAAATTTTTTAACCTCAGTTATGATCTTGACTCTTTATAGGTCTTCCCAGAGTTTGCTGCTGCCCATTCAAATTTAGCAAGTGTACTGCAGCAGCAGGGAAAACTGCAGGAAGCTCTGATGCATTATAAGGAGGCTATTCGGTAAGAGACACTAACGGCCTTATTTTTAAAATTATTCTTAATTTTAAAATGTTTGACATTCGGCACACTGCAGATGCTAAAATGGCTTTAAATAACAACAGAATAAGTTAGCATTACAGTGGGTTAAAGATTTTTGTATTGGAGAAATAAAACCTTGGACTTCTCTTTTAGAATCAGTCCTACCTTTGCTGATGCCTACTCTAATATGGGAAACACTCTAAAGGAGATGCAGGATGTTCAGGGAGCCTTGCAGTGTTATACGCGTGCCATCCAAATTAATCCTGCATTTGCAGATGCGCATAGCAATCTGGCTTCCATTCATAAGGTACTACTGTTTATTATAATATGTGCAATTTAACACCTAAAATTTAAGTTTTGGAAACTTTTTACCATCCTGCTTTATTTATTTTCCAGGATTCAGGGAATATTCCAGAGGCTATAGCTTCTTACCGCACGGCTCTGAAACTTAAGCCTGATTTTCCTGATGCTTATTGTAACTTGGCTCATTGCCTGCAGGTAAAGAATAACAGGCCAGTAATTGGCTCTCAGTGTTGTAATAGCTTTTTAATTGTTATGTGCCATAAGAATCCAAGCCTGACTGGAAATAGTGTTTTTAATAGGCTATCTGACATTACTTTAGGCCAAAGACATACCAAATATTAAATCCTGGGATAGGGCTTTCTGGATAATAACTTCTTTTTGCTTTCTCTAGATTGTCTGTGATTGGACAGACTATGATGAACGAATGAAGAAGTTGGTCAGTATTGTGGCTGACCAGTTAGAGAAGAATAGGTTGCCTTCTGTGCATCCTCATCATAGTATGCTATATCCTCTTTCTCATGGCTTCAGGAAGGCTATTGCTGAGAGGCATGGCAACCTGTGCTTAGATAAGGTGTGATTCTTTTCTTTTAATCTTTTTGTTGTAAACTAAAACACAAATACAGAAAACTGTGCAAATCAAATCTGTGGATTAATGAATGATTATAAAGTGAACACCACCCAAATTGAGAAATAAAACTTGTGAGCCACTTCAGAACCCCTTCCATTTTGTCCTGAGTATAACCCCCTGTACTTCCTAAGATGGAATCCTTAACTCCTTCACTTAAACACTAACAATAGACTGATGGTACTTTGCTTTAACTTGAAAGCCATAATTTTTTTTTCTTTTATCTTTTTTTTTTTTTTTTTTCTTGTTTTTGAGACAGGGTGTTGCTCTGTCGCCCAGGCTGGAGTTCAGCGGTGTAATTATGGCTTACTGCAGCCTCGACCTCCCTGAGCTTAGGTGATCCTCCCACCTCAACCTCCTGAGTAGCTGGGACTACAGGCGCATGCCACCACACCTAATTTTGTATTTTTTGTAGAGATGGGGTTTTGCTATATTGCCCAAGCTGGTCTCGAACCTCTGGGCTCAAGCAATCTGCCCACCTCGTCCTGCCAAAGTGCTGGGATTATGGGTGTGAGCCACCGTGCCTGGCCAGCCATCATGTTTAATGGAGTGCTTGGTATTTTGTATTCACCTTTGAGAATTAGAGCACTACTTGATCAAGGATTGGATCAAAGGTTGGATGATAGATTGGAGTGCTAGGTGTGCTTTTTTTTTTTTTTTAATTTTGAGACAGAGTCTCTTTCACCCAGACTGCAGTGTGGTGGTGCCATCTCAGCTCACTGCAACCTCTGTCTCCCAGGTTAAAGCAATTCTTGTGCCTCAGCCTCCCGAGTAGCTAGGATTACAGGTGTTTGCCACCATGCCCAGCTAATTTTTGTATTTTTAGTAGAGATGGGGCTTTGCCATGCTAGGCTGGTCTCGAACTCCTGACTTCAGCTGATCCGCCTGCCTCAGCCTCCCAAAGTGCTGGGATTATAGGCATGAGTCACTGTCCCCGGCCATAATTTTGTTTTTAGAAAATGTTTCTCTAGAATTTTCTAAAATGCTGGAGGGTTTATCATGCTCTGTCCATACTGCTTCATACCTACAAGTTTTAGATTTGCTCACACTTTTTTTTTTTTTTTTTTTGAGACAGGGTCTTGCTCTGTTGCCCTGGCTGGAGTGCAGTGGCACAACCTCGGCTCACTGCAACCTCCACCTCCTGGGTTCAGGCGATTCTCCCACTTCAGCCTCCCAGGTAGCTGGGACTACAAGCACGTGTCACCACGCCCAGCTAATTTTTGTGTGTGTGTGTTTTTTTTTTTTTTTTTTTTTTTTTTTTTTAAAGTAGAGACGGGATTTCACTGTGTTGGCCAGGCTGGTCTCAAACTCCTGACCTCAAGTGATCTGCCTCCTTGGCTTCCCAAAGTGCTGGGATTTGCTTGTGCTTTATAGATTTCAGGAGCAGGTCAAAGTATGAAGCATATTACATGAAGTGCTGAGGTTGCATCTCTCTGGAAATATTAACTAAATGCTCTGGGCAGACCTTTTTCAACAGGTGTGAGATTTGGTTTGGTGTGTTTTTCGTCAGTTTTCCTAGATGAAAATATATGTGTAAATTTTACTAACAAGCATTGGATTCTGTTGATAGATTAATGTTCTTCATAAACCACCATATGAACATCCAAAAGACTTGAAGCTCAGTGATGGTCGGCTGCGTGTAGGATATGTGAGTTCTGACTTTGGGAATCATCCTACTTCTCACCTCATGCAGTCTATTCCAGGCATGCACAATCCTGATAAATTTGAGGTAAGACTAATGTTTCTCTAGAATCACTATTTGTTTAAAAAAGAAAAAAACCCACAATGTTGGTATGTCACCATTAGGCATGGAAACCCAGTGTCTTTTGGAAAGATTTGAGCCAATGCTATTAAATATGCCATGTGCTGCCTTTCAGGTGTTCTGTTATGCCCTGAGCCCAGATGATGGCACAAACTTCCGAGTGAAGGTGATGGCAGAAGCCAATCATTTCATTGATCTTTCTCAGGTAGATAAAACTCTCATACTTTAACTTTTTATTTTGAGCAAGTTTAAATAGAACTATTAGCATGTAGTTTATTTTTTGATGATAGGTATTAAATGCTGTACTACCACATATAGGCAATTGTGTTGATCTTATTTCCTTGGTCATTTATGTTAAATCAGCATGCCTTTTTCTGAGGTTGCAAATGAAACAGAAATGTGTTATGCTTGTGCTTGGACATACAACTTTTGTGGAGATTGAGCCAGCACTTGTGACAGAAGATACTTAATAAATATTAACAAAATGGTAACTTGGGAGAAGAATAAATAGGTCTTTTAAAGAAAATAGGGCCAGGTGTGGTTGCTCACGCCTGTAATCCCAGCAGTTTGGGAGGCCGAGGTGGGCAGATCACGAGGTCAGGAGATGAGACCATCTTGACCAACGTGGTGAAACCCCGTCTCTACTAAAATACAAAAAATTAGCTGGGTGTGATGGTGCATGCCTGTAATCCCAGCTACTTGGGAGGCTGAGGCAGGGGAATCGCTTGAACCCGGGAGGCGGAGGTTGCGGTGAGCTGAGATTGCACCACTGCACTCCAGCCTGGTGACAGAGCAAGACTCCGTCTCAAAAAATGAAAAGAAAAAGAAGATAGATGAACTATGGTTCATCGGTTTCCATGGGCCTTTGCCTTTGGTTATCTTTATTTCTGTATTTGTTCTATTGTTGTATCCTCTAGGAACATAAGTTTTATGATAAATTAAGATTGAAACCTGTGGGGGAATTAATTTGCTGAGTATGTAGGCTACAGTTTTTTCTTTGTAGACTCTATTAGCCACTTTGACTGATAGAATAAACTCTACATAGTGTTTGTGTACACACATGTATGTATGTACATACACATGCAGGTATGGTATGTATGCATATATGTAAAAACATACATGTGTATGTGTATATACATATGAATCACTGAAGTCCTAGCAGAAAGGTTTTGAGACTTCTCATTTAATAAATAGTATGTACCAACAAATTTTGCAATATAGCTGTTGCTTCGAAAGTTTGCCTGGCCATTTTTGATACACAGTTAGACTCTTTGTGACCAAGAAGCATACCTCTTTCTATCTCTGAGACCTTTAGGGAGTCACTGCTGATTGACTGCAGTCTAAACTCTTCAGCATAGCTTTTGTAACCTTTCTCTGTTTGCCACAACTTTGTTAATACTTTCACCCACCATTCTACATCATGTATACCTTATGTCAAATAGAAGTGAATTACTATTTTTTTTTTTTGAGATGGAGTCAGGCTGGAATGCAGTGGCATGATCTCGGCTCACTGCAACCTCCACCTCCCAGGTTCAAACGATTCTCTTATCTCAGCCTCCTGAGTAGCTGAGATTACAGGCGCCTGCCACCACACCCAGCTAATTTTTGTATTTTTAGTAGAGACAGGGGTCTCACCACATTGGCCAGGCTGGTCTCGAACTCCTGACCTCAGGTGATCCACCCTTCTCGGCCTCCCAAAGGTCTGGGATTACAGGTGTGAGCCACCATGCCCAGCCTACTCACCATTTTCTAAACTCCCTCACACTTTACTCTAGTTCTTCATTCATCCTGTTCTCTACTGAGATTGTATTCTGTTAAACTCCTTCAAACTCCTATTCGTCTTTGAAGACCTATTTCAAATACCAGTTCTAGGCTGGGTGCAGTGGCTCATGTGTATAATCCTTTGGGACAATGAGGTGGGAGGATTGCTTGAGGCCATGACGGGCAACATAGTGAGACCCTGTCCCTACCAAAAAAAAAAAAAGATTACAAATTTCAAATACCAATTTCTCTATAAAATGTTGTTACTCATACATTCAATCCAGAAGTGAACTCTCCTCCTCTGTGTTCTGTTTCTCTAATGCTTTGGGCCCATTTTAATGGCAGTTAACTATATTTGTGCCCGAATTAATATAGTTAATTTGTGTTCTTACCACTTTTCCATCTAGGAATCTGAATTATGTTAAATGCCATTAAAACTAATGGAATTGATCTGAGATTATACATAGTGAGTTCTTATTTTCTATTCTGTAGATTCCATGCAATGGAAAAGCAGCTGATCGCATCCATCAGGATGGAATTCATATCCTTGTAAATATGAATGGCTATACCAAGGGCGCTCGAAATGAGCTCTTTGCTCTCAGGCCAGCTCCTATTCAGGTAAACAAATTAACAGTCATCACTTATAACATGTATTTGGCTAAGAAGACAGTGATGTGCTGCTTTTCCTCCCTCTGGTTAACTGATGTTTGAAACTGTAGGGCAGACATACTTTTAATTTTTTTAAGTTGTTGAAATGCGCAGGACAAAAAGAGTGTAGAGTGCAGTGCTTATAGGTACATGTATATAGAGACATGCTCATGGTTGGCTATGAACAGTTACTCTGTCTTGCAAATTTGAAGAACATTTTAGCATTATGAAAGTTAGTCTAAAATGTAGGCTGGGTACAGTGGCTCACGCCTGTAATCCCAGCACTTTGGGATGCTGAGGCAGGAGGATCACTTGAAACCAGGAGTTTGAGACCTGTCTGGGCAACAAAGCAAAACACCCTATCTGTACAAAAAATTTAAAAATTAGCCGAAGTGGTGGTACACCCCTGTGATCTCAGCTATTTGGGAGGCTAAGGTGGAAGGATTGCTCAAGCCTAGGAGTTTGAGGCTGCAGTGAACTATCACTGTGCCACTGAACTCCAGCCCTGGCGACAGAGTGAGGGTCTCTCTTAAAGAACTACTTCATTGCTTTCGACTAAAGAAGTCAGCCTTGCTGTGCCTGTGGCAAGGCCAGTAATCCTGGCTACTCTGGAGGCTGAGGCAGAAGGATTGCTTGAGCCCAGGAGTTCAAGGCTGTAGTGATCTACGATTGCACCACTGTACTCAGCCTAGGGAACAGAGTGAGACCCTGTCTCTTAAAAAGAGTTAGACCTCCTTGTTCATTTACTTAATTATGGCACCTTTAGGTTCCTTTTTAAAAAAACATTTTATTGAGGTACAGTTGACATACAAAAAGTTGTACATATTTAATGTATATGACTTGATGAATTTAGAGATAAGTATCCTGATGAAAGTTCTTAATCAGTTTTTGATCTGGTTTTTTTTAAGGCAATGTGGCTGGGATACCCTGGGACGAGTGGTGCACTTTTCATGGATTATATTATCACTGATCAGGAAACTTCACCAGCCGAAGTTGCTGAGCAGTATTCTGAGAAATTGGCTTATATGCCCCATACTTTTTTTATTGGTGATCATGCTAATATGTTCCCTCACCTGAAGGTAGGTATGAAACAGTGCTATGGGGGAATTTCAAAGAACTGTAGCTTTGTATTTCCTTGCTATTGTCTATGTAAGTCCTAAAAGACATGTCTGAAACTATTTTTTCCATTAGAAAAAAGCAGTCATCGATTTTAAGTCCAATGGACACATTTATGACAATCGGATAGTTCTGAATGGCATCGACCTCAAAGCATTTCTTGATAGTCTACCAGATGTGAAAATCGTCAAGGTCAGAACCTAGTCAGTATTGTCATTGAAATGAAGTTAACTGCATTCATGATCTTTTTCGTAATCATGCATTTTTTTTTTTTTTTAGATGAAGTGTCCTGATGGAGGAGACAATGCAGACAGCAGTAACACAGCTCTTAATATGCCTGTTATTCCTATGAATACTATTGCAGAAGCAGTTATTGAAATGATTAACAGAGGACAGATTCAAATAACAATTAATGGATTCAGTATTAGCAATGGACTGGCAACTACTCAGGTGAGAAGATAATACACCATTATATGTCCCGCCAAGTATGCATTTATTTCCCTTAAACCTCATAATAACTCTAGGAGGCAAGTATCATTATTACCATTTTATAGATGAGGAAATGAGTTAGTGGAAATGTGCATCTTATGTAGGTGTGTCTGATTTTAAAAGTCTCCTGGATTCAGCCAGCAGATTATTACTTACTGAGAAACTTCCGTGTTAATATCTTGTTATTCCCTGCCTGTGGCTTTACTGTCTTATATGATGAACTATCTGTACATACCATACAGTTTCTTGCTTCTGTAAACCCATCCTTTCCCTAGCTAAATCCTACTCAGACGTTCAGTTCAGACAGCTCTTCCAGGAATCCATTTCCATACTTACCGCTAACGTCTCCATCCCTACTTCATTGGTACCTGTCTTTTATACCTCTGCAATGTTTGGAATATATCATTACATACAGCACAACAGATGATAATTCCCTGTGTTTGTATCCTCTACTGAATTGAATTACTGATGTCTTAATCACAGTAATGTAGTATGTACTCAATAAATAATACATTGCATGCCTAAATAAGTAGCTCTATCAAGAGAGTATAAGGCAAAGATCTCTGACCTCTAGAGGTCATAGATGTCCTTGCACACCTGTAATAGTTATATAACAATGTAAGGCAGTACTCAAATGTGAGAATTGCAAGGTAAAACTAATTATGTGTGTAGAAACTCAGAAACAGTGATGATCGGTGTGAAGAGAGACACTCTTGGGAGAAGAGACCATTTGGAGGAGTAATTTAACCTTGAGGAGTGGATGTGATTTAGAAAAGGACATTTCATTCATGAAGAAAAGAGTGATCAAAAGCTGTTGGATTGTTAATAGGATTTTGAGACCTTTTTTGGTTAGAGCAAGAAGTTTCATAGTGCAGTCTCCCCCAAATTAAGATAATGCCGCAACGGTTTGCCTCTTCTTAAACTTCAGTGACTTTTAATGGTTAGACCATTTTGGATCTTATGGATTGAAATATTGGACTCCTTTTGCCTTTAAATATAACCATCATCTTTTCCTTGTTTTAGATCAACAATAAGGCTGCAACTGGAGAGGAGGTTCCCCGTACCATTATTGTAACCACCCGTTCTCAGTACGGGTTACCAGAAGATGCCATTGTATACTGTAACTTTAATCAGCTGTATAAAATTGACCCTTCTACTTTGCAGATGTGGGCAAATGTGAGTATGCATAGACTTATTGTTACCATCTTAGAGACTAACAAAGATTTTGTATCTAGAGCTTCTTGCTGAAGATGGTCCTTCTACTCCCATTTAGGAGCTGTTCTGCTCATTTCTTTTTAAAATTTTTTTTTGGCTGGTCGCGGTGGCTCGCGCCTGCAATCCCAGCGCTTTGGGAGGCCGATGCAGGTGGATCACCTGAGGTCAGGAGCTTGAGACCAGCTTGACCAACATTGTGAAACCCCGTCTCTATTAAAAATACCAAAAAATTAGCCGGACGTGGTGGTGGGCACCTGTAATCCCAGCTACTCGGGAGGCTGAGACAGGAGAATCACTTGAACCCAGGAGGCGGAGGTTGCAGTGAGCCGAAATCATGCTGTTGCACTCTAGCCTGGGCAACAAGAGCAAAACTCTGTCTCAAAAAAAATTTTTTTTTAAATACTTTTTAAAAAATGTATTTTATTTATTTACATGTGACTCAGCTGGGTTCTGCTCTTTTTTTAAAAAACAGAATCTTGCTCTGTTGTTCAGGCTGGAGTGCAGTGGTGTGATCTCGCCTCATGGCAACCTTTGCATCCCAGGTTCAAGTGATTCTTGTGCCTCAGCCTTGCAAATAGCTGGGATTACAGGCATGTGCCACCATGTCTGGGTAATTTTTTTTGTATTTTTAGTAGAGACGGGGTTTCACCATGTTGGCCAGGCTGGACTCGAACTCCTGGCCTCAAGAGGTCTGCCCACCTTGGCCTCCCAAAGTGCTAGGATTACATGTTTGAGCCACCGCGCCTGGCCTTGTGCTCATTTATAATCTTCAAGAGATGTAGTTTTTCAGGCATTTTTGGTTTCTCCTTCCAGTGTCTAAATAGGGCATTGTGAACCTTTTAAATTTACATATTCAAAGCATTCTTCTGTCTAAAGGGTCAGGAAACTTTTTCTTAAAGGGCCAGATGGTAAATATTTTCAGTTTTGTGGTCATGCTGTTTCACATCTACTCAGCTTTGCCATCATGGCACGAAAATAACCATAGGCATTTTGTAAATGATGAGTGTGGCTGTGTTCCAATAAAATTTTATTTATGCGAACTGGCAGTATGTCAGATTTGGCTCACAGGCTGTGTAGTTCGCCAACCCCTGGTCTAAACTGATAGCATATGCTGTCATGTACATCCACCCATTTTTAACATTCTTGTAGTAGTGTAGAGTTACGAAGGAGTCGATCTATACATAAATCTCTCAGTTCATCAGATAGGTTTGCATAAGTGGGATATCGCATAGCTGTAACTGGCTCTTAATCCATAGAACTAAAATAAAATGGCATGTTTTACCTTTAGGTAGTCTGGAGATAATTCCTTGGTTAATTTTTTCCCCTGATACCTGTTTTGTTTTATGTTCAGAGGAGAGGGGAGGATAGAAGAGAAGAGGAAGCAGATGAGTACAGGTTTACTGTCCTTAATCCTTACTTCCTGATGTTCACAAAAACTCTGAAAATCAAAAGCTTTTTCATAAGTGTGTGACAAATTTGTTTGGCAGCAAAACTACCTGAACTAACCCATTAGGGTATGTATTAGTCCGTTCTCATGCTGCTATAAAGGACTGCCCGAGACTGGGTAATTTATAAAGGAAAGAGGTTTAATTGACTCACAGTTCCGCGTGGCTATGGAGGCCTCAGGAAACTTAACAGTCATGGTGGAAAAGGGAGCAAACATGTCCTTCGCATGATGGCAGGAAGAAGTGCTGCGCAAAATGGGGAGAAGCCCCTTATAAAACCATCAGCTCTTGGGAGTACACACTCTCTATCACGCGAACAGCAGCATTGGGAATAACTGCCCCCATGATTCAGTTACCTACCACTGGATCCCTCCCATGACATATGGGGCTTATGGGAACTACAGTTTAAGAAGAGAGATTTGGGTGGGGACACAGTCAAACTATGTCAGGATATTTGTAGTCTTTTTTTTTTATTCCATTTAATATGACTATTCCTGCATCTCAATGCAGAGGCACTAATATGTTTGTTTATACGAAGTTGCTGCTGAGGGTTTTATGTAATACACACACACACACACTACTTTTTTTGAAATCTGAAATATTCTGAATTTGGAAGTTCATCTGTTCTCATAGCTTTCAGAGAAAGGGATTTTGAACTTAAAAATATACATAGAGTAGATATAAATCTAAATCAGGAGTTGGCAAACTGTGACCTATGGGTCAAATCCAGCCCACTGCTTGTTTTTGTAAATAAAATTTTTATGGACACATAGCCATGCCTACTTGTTTACACACTGTCTGTGGCTGCTTTCAAGCTACAACAGAAGAGCTGAGCAGCTATGACAGTCCGTGTGGCCACAGAGCCAAAAATATTTGCCATCTGGCCCTTTACAGAAAAGACTGATTTATATTAGGCAAATAAAGTTAGGCAAGTGTGAGGTAACTTTCTTGGTTGTATCATAGTGGGGGATTTGAAATTTGGAATGCAAAATTCCTCTCTCTTAACAAAACCCACTGCCTCTGTCAGTTCCCACAGGAGGTGGCTGCCTCAGATTTTGCCAATTAGTAATTTGTTTTGTCTTCCAGCATCGGTCTCCTCTCTTTCTTTGAACTCACTCTGAGGACAGCTAATAAGCAGAAGAGGGATAATTCAATTGATCTAATTCATCTCTGTGAAGGAAAGACTTGAGTTCACAGCAGGCTTCCATCTGGATGGAAAGAATAGAGTGTGGTAGAATTATTAGAGATCTCTGGGAGTCTTTGTTGAAATAGGCAGATATGCTATTAATAATTATTCTTATTTTCCCTATTTTAGATTCTGAAGCGTGTTCCCAACAGTGTACTCTGGTTGTTGCGTTTTCCAGCAGTAGGAGAACCTAATATTCAACAGTATGCACAAAACATGGGCCTGCCCCAGAACCGTATCATTTTTTCACCTGTTGCTCCTAAAGAGGAACATGTCAGGAGAGGCCAGCTGGCTGATGTCTGCTTGGACACTCCACTCTGTAATGGGCACACCACAGGGATGGATGTCCTCTGGGCAGGGACCCCCATGGTGACTATGCCAGGTAAGTTGCTGATAAATCACTGGAGTCTTCCTCATTCTTTTGAAAATCTCCTTTGGGGGAGAAACTTCCAAGTGAAATTATATATACTAGGAGCAACATTAAAGGCAAGGTGATAGAAAGTGAGACTTACTTCATTCTCTTCATCTGCATTGTGTGGAGGCTTAACATAAATAACAACTCTATGCTGTTTTACGTTCTCAGATGTGCAGTTGTTATCTTTTGTATTTCAGGAGAGACTCTTGCTTCTCGAGTTGCAGCTTCCCAGCTCACTTGCTTAGGCTGTCTTGAGCTTATTGCTAAAAACAGACAAGAATATGAAGACATAGCTGTGAAGCTGGGAACTGATCTAGAATAGTAAGTAAACTTTTCCTTGAACAAATTATTGGGTAAAGTAGAGAGAATATAGCTGTTATAAAATGAAGCCATAAAATAAGTGTAATATAAAATAGGTGAACTAGTTGTATGCCCTCTGGATGGGAGAAGTACTTTCTAAACTCTTAGAAATGAAGTGATCGATAGGTTTTACCATGTAAAAAGTAAATGACTGAATAAAAAATATTCAAGAAAATTAAAAGGCAAATGAGGGGAAAAAAACTTTTGTCTCAGATATCAAAGTATTAATTGCCTGGCTATGTAAAGACTGCAGAACATTTAAATTTTAAATCCCCTAGTAGGAAAGTAAAAATGGAAATGACGAGACACCTTGCCGAAGTGGAAATACAAAAGGTTAGCAGGAAAGTGTTTCAGGCTCTGTAGTAGAAATGCCAATTAAAATTATACTGAGGCTGGGTGTTGTGGCTTATGCCTGTAATCACAGCACTTTGGGAGGCCGAGGCGGGCGGATCACTTGAGATCAGGAGTTCGAGACCAGCCTGGCCAACATGGTGAAACCCCGTCTCTGTTAAAAACACAAAAATTAGTTGGGTGTGGTGGCATGTTCCTGTAGTCCCAGCTACTCAGGGGGCTGAGGCAGGAGAATCCCTTCAACCCGGTAGGCAGAGGTTGCAGTGAGCCGAGATCGCACCATTGCGCTCCAGCCTGGGTGACAGAGCGAGACTTTTACCTCAAAAAAACCACACACACACAAAAATCCTAAGGGTATATCCATTATTTGCCTATACAATAGAAAGATTTTTTGTTATCAATGAGGGAGCATTGAGGACTAGCCTTTTCATGCATTGGTGAATAAATTGGGACAGCCCTTCCTCAGAGTTTTTAGAGCCTTAAAAGTTAGATCTTTGGGCCTGGCACGGTGGCTCACGCCTGTAATCCCAGCACTTTGGGAGGCTGAGGTGGGCGGATTAAGAGGTCAGGAGATCGAGATCATCCTGGCTAACATGGTGAAACCCCATCTCTACTAAAAAATACAAAAAATTAGCCGGGCGTGGTGGCGGGCGCCTGTAGTCCCAGCTACTCGGGAGGCTGAGGCAGGAGAATGGCGTGAACCCAGGAGGCGGAGCTTGCAGTGAGCTGAGATCGTGCCACTGCACTCCAGCCTGGGTGACAGCGAGACTCCATTTCAAAAAAAAAAAGTTAGATCTTTGACGCTAATACTGTCATGTCTTCACTGCAGTCAGTGTAAGAAATAAAAACAGCATAACTTAAATGCCTGAAAGAGTAGGAATTACAGTGGTGATGCTTAGATGAGTGAGGATTTATTCATACAATAAACTAGTATTTCTTTCATTTTTTTTTTTTTTTTTGAGATAGGATTTTACTCTGTTGCCTAGGGCTGGAATGCAGTGGTATGATCTTGGCTAACTGCAGCCTCGACGTCCTGGGCTCAGGACGTCCCACCTCAGCCACCTGAGTAGCAGGGACTATAGGTACATGCCACCATGCCCCATGCCTGGCTCATTTTAAAATTTTTTTTGTAGAGATGAAGGCTCAGTATGTTGCCCAGGCTGGGTATTTCTATTTTCTTTTCTTTTTTTCCTGGACAGAGTCTCGCTCTGTTGCCCAGGCTGGAGTGCCGTGGCGTGATCTCAGCTAACTGCAACCTCTGCCTCCTGGGTTCAAGCGATTCTCCTGCCTCAGCCTCCCGAGTAGCTGGGATTACAGACGCCCACTACCACACCTGGCTAATTTTTTGTATTTTTAGTAGAGGCTGGGTTTCACTGTGTTGGCCAGGCTGATCTCGAACTCCTTACCTCATGATCCACCCACCTCGGCCTCCCAAAGCGCTGGGATTACAGGTGTAAGCCATCATGCCTGGCGGGTATTTCTTAAATGAGGTTTTTCTTTCGGTATAATGGGTGATGTTTTTTTCTTTGTGTATTTCTGAGAAGCAACATATTACATAGAAATTAAAGAAATACACTTTTTGGCCGGGCGCGGTGGCTCAAGCCTGTAATCCCAGCACTTTGGGAGGCCGAGACGGGCGGATCATGAGGTCAGGAGATCGAGACCATCCTGGCTAACACGGTGAAACCCCGTCTCTACTAAAAAAAATACAAAAAAACTAGCTGGGCGAGGTGGCGGGCGCCTGCAGTCCCAGCTACTCGGGAGGCTGAGGCAGGAGAATGGTGTAAACCCGGGAGGCGGAACTTGCAGTGAGCTGATATCCGGCCACTGTACTCCAGCCTGGGCGACAGAGCGAGACTCCATCTCAGAAAAAAAAAAAAATATATGCTTTTTGAGTCAGACTACCTGAGTGAACCCAAGCTCTCTACTTACGAGCTTTGTGACTTTGGGCAAGTAAATCTCTGTGTTGTGTCTTGGTTTCTTCTGCAAAATGGAGCATAATGTTAGTACCTACTTTGCAGAGATGATATGAGGATTAAAAAAAGCATTCCATGTAAAGTACTTAGAATAGTTCTTGGTATCTGGTAAACATTCAGCAGATGTTAGCTACTTATTGTTTTCAGAATTTCCTTCATAGAACATCACATATGTCTAAGAAAAGTGAGAAATTTGAGCCTAGGCATTAAAAAAAAATAAGATTCATGTCCATTAGCCCAGAGATAACTATAGTAAAAAATGTACTGTGTTTTATTTTCAGACAGGGTCTCACTCTGTTACTCAGGCTGGAGTACAGTGGCATGATCACGACTCACTGCAACCTCTGCCTCCTGGGATCAAGTGATCCTCCCACCTTAGCCTTCCTAGTAGCTGGGACTACAGGCACATGCCACGATGCCTGGCTTTTTTTATTTATTTATTTTATTTTTTTAATATTTTGTGGAGACAGGGTCTCACCAGTGTTGCCCAGGCTGGTAACTCCTGGGCTTAAGCAGTCCACCCGCCTCGGCCTCCCAAAGTGGTGGGATTACAGGTGCGTGAGACACTGCACCCAGCCTGTAGTGCATTTTAAAATTTTTATTAGACTCTTTGGAACTTAGTTTGGTTCATACAATACTTTTCCCCAACACTTTTGTTGTGAAAATTTTTAATTTTATAATGAACACATCTATACCTACTGTTCAGAATCTACCATTAGCATTTTACTGTTCTTGCTTTATTACATATCTATTCATCCATTTATTCCGTTTATTCATCTGCCAATCCATCTTATTTGACACATTTTGAAATAAATTGCAGACATCAGCACACTTCTCCTTAAATACTTAAGAATGGCTGTCATTAACTGGAGTTAAGTATACATATATTTTTTTGAGACAGGGTCTCCCTCTGTTGCCCAGGCTGGAGTACAGTGATATGATCTCCGCTTAGTGCAACCTCCGCCTCCCGGGCTCTAGCAGTCTTCCCCTCAACCTCCTGAGTAGCTGGAATTACAGGCATGAGCCACCACACCTAGCTAATTTTTGTAATTTTAGTAGAGGCAGGGTTTCGACAGGTTGCCCAGGCTGGTCTCAAACTCCTGACCTTAAGTGATCCACCTGCTTCAGCCTCCCAAAGTGTTGGGATTACAGGCGTGAGCCACTGCGCCTGGCCATTTTTTTCTTTTGAGGCAGAATTTATATACAGTGAAATACACAAATACTCAGTGAGTTTTGAGAAATAACTTTTTTTTTTTTTTTTTAGACGGAGTCTCACTCTGTCACCCAAGTTGGAGTGCAGTGGCACAATCTCTGCTCACTGCAACCTTTGCCTCCTGGGTTCAAACAATTCTCCTGCCTCAGCCTCTTGAGTAGCTGGGATTACAGGCATGTGCCACCACACCTGGCTGATTTTTCATGTTTTTAGTAGAGACAGGGTTTCACCGTGTTAGCCAGGATAGTCTTGATCTCCTGACCTTGTGATCCACCCGCCTCAGCCTCCCAAAGTGCTGGGATTACAGGTGTGAGCCACCGTGCCCAACTGAGAAATACCTTTGTAACCCAAACTCCTATGAAGGCAAAGAACATTATCACTCCAGAGAGATTCTTCATGCTCCTTTTCAGTCAGTCTTTTTCACCAACCCCCAGAGACAACCACTGTTCTGGAGCATTTTTTTCCCTTCCATAAATTAGTTTTGCTTTTCTAGAATTTTATCCAAATGGAACTATGTCAATATGCACTCTAAAGGCTTCTTTCAGCAAGTTTATTTCTTTTGCTGAGTGGTATTTCACTGTGTGTATGTACTACAGTTTATTTCCTATTGACATAGAATTAAAAAAAAAATAGAGTGCACAGGTCTTTCTCTTTGGAGGGTAGCATTAATATGGACATGGTCTAATATGGACATTGAGACCAACAGATATGCACAACCATTTTACTACTTCTGTCACAACAAACATTAAAACAAAGTTGAGCATGGTGGCTCATGTCTATAATCCCAGCGCTTTGAGAGGCTGAGGGAGGAGGATTACTTGAGCCCAGGAGTTCGAGACCAGCCTGGACAACATGGCGAGACCCCATCTCTACAAAAAATACAGAAATAGCTGAGTGTAGTGGTGCGTGCCTGTAGTCTCAGCTTCTCGGGAGGCTGAGGCAGGAGGATTGCTTGAGCCAAGGAGGTTGAGGCTGCAGTGAGCTGTCATCATGTCATTGCACTCCAGCCTGGGCAACAGAGTGAGACTCTATTTCAAAAATTAGAAGAAAATAAATAAAAATTATTGCTTTTAAAAATGCATGAAAATGTTCTGGCTTCTGGTTCTAAAGTATTTAGCTCTTCATCTAAGAATAATCTCATGAAAAATAATATATTCAAAAGGGAAGTAGAAATCTTTTCCCCTGTCTTTCCTGAAGAATCAGTAACTTTTTTATTTCTGAACAGAACCATACTCTTGGTGATATTAGCAGTGTTTAAAAATCTGAACAACTCAGTTCAGGTACAAATGGAAAATTACAGTGGAAAATTACAACAGTAGACTTGCTGTATTTGTCTTCCCCTTGAGTGGTTTCCTATTTCATTAAAATGATCATAAATTGAATACTTCATCTTATATCTATGTTTTAACTTTTGTAAATGATGCTTCAATGAATATATTTGCATGGTCCTGTATGTTTTTGCATCTGATTATTTCTTTTTAATAGATTTTTTTTTTTTTTTTTTTTTTTTTTTTTTTGAGACAGAGTCTCGCTCTGCCGCCCAGGCTGGAGTGCAGTGGCCGGGTCTCAGCTCACTGCAAGCTCCGCCTCCTGGGTTTACGCCATTCTCCTGCCTCAGCCTCCCAAGCAGCTGGGACTACAGGCGCCCGCCACCTCGCCCGGCTAGTTTTTTGTATTTTTTAGTAGAGACGGGGTTTCAGCATGTTAGCCAGGATGGTCTCAATCTCCTGACCTCGTGATCCGCCCGTCTCGGCCTCCCAAAGTGCTGGGATTACAGGCTTGAGCCACCGCGCCCGGCCATTTTTAATAGATTTAAAAGTGTTATTGTTAGGCCAGAGGGTTATGAACATTTAAGGTTAATACATACATTGCTAAATTGCTTACCAAAAAGCTAAGCAGTTTATATTCTAACAGTGCATAGGAATAGTCATGTGCCATTGTCAATTCTTGTTATTTTAAAGGTAGAAATAAAACGAAATGGAGAATGCGTGGTATCCCTTGGATGTACTTGTTTAGGAAAGAACTAAGTTTTTTCAGAGTACATGGAGTTGAGCTCATTTCAGTGTTAGCATTATGTAAGCTGTGACCCTTCCCTTTTTAACAGGAAGCCAATCAGGAAATGAGATAGTGTAAAGTTTGGTCATGGATTTTTTGCCACAAAGGGAACTAACTGGTTTCTCGTTTTTTATTACTCAGCCTGAAGAAAATTCGTGGCAAAGTCTGGAAACAAAGAATATCTAGCCCTCTGTTCAACACCAAACAATACACAATGGAACTAGAGCGGCTCTATCTACAGATGTGGGAGCATTATGCAGCTGGCAACAAACCTGACCACATGATTAAGCCTGTTGAAGTCACTGAGTCAGTGTAAATAAAGACTGCACAGGAGAATTACCCCTATACCTGAGCCTCAACCTTCTGGGGGAAAGGGAACTAGATAACATACTTCTTACTTGTCTGTACAGTACCTTGTTGCAGATGGGTGATATATAATGGCAATAGAATAGCACAGCCAGACTTGCTTCCTGCATGGTAGGGAGAGACACAAGACATGGGAAACTGCTGTTCCACAAGGAATCTCCGTAGAATTTTGCAGCGACCAGATGGTGCATAGGTCTGGAAGGTCTGATCTCCCTTGGTCTTCCATGGGATGGTTAGTGTGGAGGGGAGATACAGATTGTCCGGCCGCTTTGTGATTCCATGGATTGATTCAGTCTTCTGGATTAACTTTTTTCTTTATATTTTGGGTACTGGAGCTTTTAAAAATGTTTGGTTTCAGGTATTTTTATTCATGTGAAGTGTATATGATTCTCTTGAGATAAGGTTTTAAGCTAAAATGTTACTCCCTGTTCTAGTTTCTCAACTCTGACAGATTGACAGGGATTTTGCTGGTGTAGTCTTTTTATAGGTTTTATAAACCACTTGAGCCTATATCAGTCGTTTTAGTGTCTGACCTAATGTTTGGAGCTATCAATGCTTTGTTGATTTAGATGACTCAAGATTTTTTCTGGTCCGTTTCCCATTTCCTTCTCTTCCCTGACTCCCATATCCCCACCCTTAAAATTCTCCTGTAACTCAACTAACAAAATCAAGTCTGATTCAAAACATCCTAGGGTGTTTCTCTTAAACACACCATCTGGTGCCAAATGAAGATTTTTAGGAGTAATGACTAATTATCAAGGACACAGTTGTGGTACTGTCATTGATAATAATACAGCTTTTT
Organism: Rhinopithecus roxellana; assembly: GCF_007565055.1. Classification (NCBI taxonomy): domain Eukaryota; kingdom Metazoa; phylum Chordata; class Mammalia; order Primates; family Cercopithecidae; genus Rhinopithecus; species Rhinopithecus roxellana. Next base: position 25,686,924 of record NC_044555.1, read on the forward strand.
TTTTTTTTTTTTTTTTTTTTTTTTTTTTGCCTAATTTTGACCTGTTTCACCAGTGTTTTACCCTTGACTTGCCCCTTCTATGCTGCTTCCAAAAGTGATAGTGTGTGTAAGATTTTTACCTTCCTTTCTAAAGTTTTTTTTTTTTTCTTAAAGTGAGTCCTGTTCTTCCTATTTCTTTCAGCAGAAATGAAATCCCAGGTAAGTATAAGTATTCAAGTATTTGATCAGTAAGTCACAGTTATCTCCACTGCATTTAATAACCTTCATCAAGAAACAGGTTATAGGTAAAATCTCTGAAGGACCATCTGTGTATTCAAGTAATTATATTTTAGATAATAACTGTCTTCTGGACTTGGTCTTGAAGTCTGTACAGATTCAGCCTCAATAGTAGCAAACTGCACTGCTATTTGGTTTGGAGTACAAATTAGACTTATAGTCCTCCTGGAACTTGAGTTATTAAAGTCATAGGAATAAAATTATGGGATCTCAACAAAGAGTCGAGGGTTTGAGGCTTAAACAAGCCAACATATGAATATATGTTTTGTCTCGCTGTACTGCACTTACGCTATCCAGTCGCAGATAATTTTTTGTCTGCTAGTAGTGTTCTAGATTATGTCTTTCCAAAGCGCTGAGGCTGTGCACCTATTCTGTAGTTGCAGCTGATGCCTGAATGTATCCTAGCTGACAAATTATTGATTAATAAGAACTTGAATTTCTGAAAGATGCTTACTGTTAACCAAATTTTGAGCAAGGAGTCTCAAAGGTAATTCTGAACCAGAATTACATGTTAATGAACAGTGTACCTTTTAACAATGTAAATCACGGAATATCCGTGAAGGGATTTCTTAATTTATTTTTTACTGGATGATTGAAATACCAGTTAAAGGTTGCCAGCATGGTTGCAGATAAACTGACGTTTGAAATTCACCGAACTACTTAATGTGGAATAGGGTAATATACTTCCAGTGCCCTCAAGGCTGTGACCTTACAGCCGTTTTACATAGCACATCATTCCTCCTATAGGGATGAACTTTTTCCTGGCACGAAAAGTAGCCGCTCTGGTTGAAGCTTTGCTTATTGTAACAGGCTTTTATTTCCAGGTAACATGTCTGTGGAAGACTTAATTCTGATTAGAGATATAGATATTACTGGAAACTAATTGTTTTTTTTTTTCTGTTGTACTCTGCTTTATCAAAGAAGTAAAACATTTAAATCGTGCTACAGAAATTAAGATGTTGTCTTGCGATCCTTAAACAATAAATGAATGATTTCCCCTTAATACGGCTGATGTATTTTGTGTCCTGTTATATTGAGTGTTGGCCTGATGAATAGGATCATCCAGTGATGAAACCTGTATTTGAACAGCTTCAAACAGCATCAAAGGACCAAATTTCCCTGCTGTAGCTATGATATTAGGAATTGTTTTCTCAGCCAGGTCTGGTGGAGGGTTGGGGGTTAGTTTATGATCCATTAAGAAGGCAAAGTGGCTGGGTGTGGTGGCTCACACCTGTAACCCCAGCACTTTGGGAGGCCAAGGCAGGTGAATCACTTGAGGTCAGGAGTTCAAGACCAGCCTGGCTAACATGGTGAAACTCCGTCTCTACTAAAAATACAGAAAACTAGCTGGGAGTGGTGGCACACATGCTTGTAATCCCAGCTACATGTGAGGCTGAGACAGGAGAATCGCTTGAACCCAGGAGGCAGAGGTTGCAATGAACTCAGATCGTGCCATTGCACTCCAGCCTGGACGACAGCCTGTGATCCCCAACACACCCATTCATGCTTGCTCCTCTTTTGCTTATGACCTCTCTGTTTTCATTGACCCTTGTAGTCTTGGTCTTCGTGTGGACCATTCTTTTCTTGGCTTTTGGGGGCAAAATTATTTTCCTTCCTGCTCTGTATAGTGGTCGAACTCTGCCACCAGCATCAGGGAGGAAGATACCAATTCATGAGGGGTCAGAACATGCTGTTTGCCAGTTTTCTCAGAGATATGAGAGGGAAGATTTGTTTTCAGTAAAATTTCGCATAATTTACTTCCCAACTTCTTAAAGCCCTGATGTGGATTAGTGTTTGTTTCCTAAAAGATTATTATGGGAAGAAAGCCTACTCAAAAGTTTTTACTCCTATCCGCTTCTGTTGAAAAATCTACATTATTTCCAGTTTACTTCCGTTCCTCCTGCCTTCAGTCTAAAGGAGTTGCTTGCACACCTTGAGTAAATGTGTGTAATTTCTGAACTGCCCATTTTAAGATTTGATTCCAAACCTGACCCACTCTTTTACTTGAAGCATATGCCTCTCAATTATAGCTAACATTTTTGGTTCTTTGCCCAAATCTGAGGCACAGTCATGTAATCCCCATTCTTATAAAGAGGCTTGTAGAAGTTAATTTGCAACTTCATTGTAGAGAGAGAGAGAGAGAGTAATCAGCCCCCTTTATCCAATTTTTTAATCAACTGAGAAAGTATCTGTATTTAGGTAGGCAATCTGGTGCTTAAGAGCAGGTTTTGGAACTAGAGTTGGAGTTTGAAGCTCAGCTCTGCCTTTTTTTTTTTTTTTTCTTGAGTCTCGCCCTGTCCCCAGACTGGAGTGCAATGGCATGATCTCGGCTCACTGCAACCTCCACCTCCCAGGTTCAAGTGATTCTCCTGCCACAGCCTCCCGAGTAGCTGGGATTATAGGGGCATGCCACCACGACTGGCTAATTTTTTTTGTCTTTAGTAGAGACGGGGTTTTACCATGTTGGCCAGGCTGGTCTCGAACTCCTGACCTCGTGATCAACCCACCTCAGCCTCCCAAAGTGCTGGGGTTACAGGCGTGAGCCACTGTGCCCGGCCAGCACTGCCCCTTTCTAGCTGTGTGATCTCTAAAATGAGTGCTAACAATTGCCTACTTTAAAAAGTGTGTATGAATTAAATCGTGAGACCCTGGGAACGATGCTTAGCACAAAATAATATCAAACGCAGGGCCATTTTATTTGTGTACATTATGAAATATATGGATGCTCGCTGGAGAAACTGGCACACTCTAGAAAGCGCTGCTTTCCCCGGTTGTTTCTCTTGGTGTGTAGGGAGTGAGTGCCAAAAAGCCTCAAGTAACCAACCTTTTTTTATCTCTAGTGTTTGGAGGGTTCTGGAAGTAAACATCATAGTTCGCCGTTGCCAGGCGCTGTTGAGTTGTTGCCTTGCTTTTATCTAGGGGTCTAGGTGGCCTTCCCTGCAACCCCTGACCCCCCGCTCCCCCGCCCACCCTGTGTTCCCGCCCATGCCCCTGCTCCCGCGCCCCCGCCCCAGTTCCCGCGCCCTCGCCCCAGTTCCCGCGCCCTCCCCCAGTGTTCGCAATAACGGACTTAGAGGTCTGGACAATTCAAGTAGGGAACAAGGCTCGCTTATCCAAGTAACCGCAGGATAAAAGTTTGTTAGGAGGGATTTCGCATGGTTTCTCTTTATCAGAAAGTTGTTAGGGACTTTTAATCACAGAATTGGCCTCGGGTGCCCACGCTCTAGTATTGAAATGGCGCTTTTGGGACAAATAAGCAACATCCGTGGGAGTGGAAAGCAATAGACCAGATTCCGGAAGCATTACAGCTAGGCGCCAAGTTCACAGGCGCGAAGTTCAAATTTGCCTCGTGACCACACTGTGATAGGTGGGTACAGGGGAGCGCGGGCCGGCACACGTGAGTTCCTACCGCCCCCTAGGTCTGGGCACTATAAAAGGGCCTGCGCCTGGCGTTGTTCACCGCAGTTGCTCGGGATCTTTGCACATACTCCACGGGCAGTTGGAGGTGAGCTGCTGCCGGCCACGCCAGAGGCTGCAACACCAGGTAGGTCGTGACCGGCTGGTCGGACTCAAATGGGTGCTGAAGTGGTCCAGAGGCTAATCCCAATTGAGTGACTTAATTGAAATCAGGACCACTGTGTATCTTGGACTCTGGTTGCCCATGTAGGCCTGAGGTGGGAGTACAGGAAGTGGCAGCGTGGGGAGAAGTGGAGGCGCCAGTGGTGGCGCTGGGGGAGGTGGGGGGCGCCGGTGGTGGTGTAGGACCATATGGTTGCGCCAGTGGCTGCGTTGGGAGAAGTGGGCCGCCATTGGCGGCATTGGGGGAGGTGGAGGCGCCAGTGGTGGCGCCAGTGGCGGCGTTGCAGGAAGTGGGGCTGGTGGCGGCGTTGAAGGTGGGGGTGCCAGTGGTGGCACAGAAGGAGGTGTTGGTGCCAGTGGTGGGTGGGGAGAAGTGGGGGCACCAGTGGCGGCGTTGGGGGAAGTGGGGGTGCCGGTGGTGGCGCTGGGGGAAGTGGGGGTGCCGGTGGTGTAGGAGCAAGTGGTGGCGCCAGTGGCGGTATGGGGAGAAGTGGGGGCACCACTGGCAGCCTTTGGGGAAGTGGGAGTGCTGGTGGCCGCGCAGGAGCATGTGGTGGCGCCAGTGGCTGCGTAGGAATACGTGGCACCGGTGGCGGCATGGGGAGAAGTGGGGACGCTGGTTGCGGTATTGGGGGAGGTGGGAGCGCCAGTGGTGGTGTAGGAACAGGTGGTGTTCCTAGTGGCGGGTGGGGAGAAGTAGGGGTGCCAGTGGCAGTGTTGGGGGAGGTGGGGGCGCCGGTGGTGGCCTAGGAATAGTTGGTGGCGTCGATGGTGGCATAGGAGCATATAGTAGTAGCACTGGCGGCGTGGGGAGAAGTGGGGGCGCCAGCGGCCGCATTGAAGGTGGGGGTGCCAATGGCGACGTTGGGGGAAGTGGGGGTTCTGGTGGCGGCGTAGGAGCACTTGGTGGTGGCGGAAGTGGCCTAGGAGCACGTGGTGGTGCTGGTGGGCGTGGGGAGAAGTGGGGACACCGGTGGCGGCATTGGAGGTAGGGGTGCCAGTGGCAGCATGGGGAGAAGCGGGGATGCACGTGGCGGCGTTGGGGGAGGTGGGGGCACCAGTGGCGGCGTAGGAGCAGGTGGGAGTGCCAGTGACCGTGGGGAGAAATAGGGGTGCCCGTTGCAGCACTGGGGGAAGGTGGAGGGGGCAGTGTTGGCCATGGGGGGAGGTGGGAGCCAGTGGTTGTGGGTAGGGGGTGTGTGTGTGGGGGGGTCGAAATCTCATTGGCTGAGGACTGAGTGATGGTGGGAGACAGGAGTGGGGTAGGGCAGAAGTTGGATAGAGGTGTGGGGGGAGTGGAAGCCTGCTTGGAAAACCGGTTGGAAGCAGTTGAAGGTGGCTGGAGGTGGCTGGAGGTGCGAGTGTGGGGGAAGGGTGGTTGGGTTGAGGCCTGATTGGTGGAAGACTGAGGCGAGAATGGTGGGGGTAGGGTCCAGACCTGATAGGAGGAAGGAGTTGGGGAGGAGTCAAGGCCTGTTTGGTGGAAGATTGACTGGAGGCTGGAGGCAGGAATAGGGAGCGGGAAGCGGGTGGCCGGATTCATGTAAGACCAGTGAGAAGCCAGAGTGGCGGGGGGTAAGGGGGCAGTGGAGGTTGGGCAGAAGGAGGAAGGTGATGAGGGGGCGGTGGTAGCCTATTCTGGGTAAGATTGACAGTGGGGAGTAGAGGTGGGGGAAGAGGTTGACAACCGGTAGGTGGGAGACTTCCTTGGAGTGGGAGTAGGGGACTGAAGGTGTAGGGAGGAGGAGGGCCAGTGGGATGTGGGGGTGGTCGAGCCCTGGTACATGGAAGACTGGCAAGTTGAGGTGGGAGTGGAGGGAGTGGGAAGTGGGGGTGCGTGGAGGGTGGGAAGGGATTGGGGTGGTAGAGGCCTGAGTGGGAAGTTTGCAATAAAACAAATTTAAATACTTTTCATTTTGCAGAGCAAAGTTTTTCGGCTTTAAGGTGGGGAAGACACCCAAAGATAAATGCAGAATGTGAGATGTCTCTGGTTTTGAGTTCTGGCTTTCTTTTTTTTTTTTTTTTTTGAGATAGAGTCTAGCTCTGTTTTCCAGGCTGGAGTGCAGTGGCACAGTCTTGGCTCACTGCAAGCTCTGCCTCCAGGGTTCACGCCATTCTCCTGCCTCATGAGGCCTCTTGAGTAGCTGGGACTACAGGCGCCCACCACCACACCCGGCTAAATTTTTTGTATTTTTAGAGACGGGGTTTCACCATCTTAGCCAGGATGGTCTCGATCTCCCGACCTCGTGATCTGCCTGCCTCGGCCTCCCAAAGTGCTAGGATTACAGACGTGAGCCACTGTGCCTGGCCGAGTTCTGGCTTTCTTAAGAAAGTGTATCTTTGTCTTCACTACAGACATGGATGGGTACAAAGAAGAGCTGCCCCGTTTGCAAGACCCAGAGGAGGACGAGGATTGGTGAGATTTGGAAAGTTATGGTTTCTTTTAGTTTAGTCTTAACCGTATTGGCAGAACAGCTTTCTCGAGAAGTATGTTTATTTCCTTTAGTATCTGTAGTGCGTATAACTTGGTTTGTCATAAAATGAGAATTGTAAAGAAGGACTTTACAAACTAGGAGTCCAGCCTCCTATGAAATTTATGAATCCACTATGTAATTTCTCTGTTAGTGGCTAGGAAATGATGACACTTGAGGCAACAGTGCATCATTGAATATATGTGGTTTCTAGAAAGTTCTTCATTCTGATGCAATTAAAACCTGTTGTTCCACGCCAGTATCGATAGTGCTGCCCTCTAGAGGTACACAAGTATTTTTCTTCTCCATGATAACACAAGGTGTTTTTGTTTTAAATTTTTTTATGGAGATGCACCCTGAACCAATAAAGGTTCAGAGAGCTTCCAACATGAGGTATTTGTGTGTGTGTGTGTGTGTGTGAGACACAGGGTCTGCTCTGTTGCCCAGGTTGGAGTGCAGTGATGTGATCAGGAGCTATTTTTAAGATAGCTGCCTGTCTCTAAGTTTTTTCTCTTCTGGAACACTACCCTGTTTTCTTCCCTCACAGATCCGCGTTTAAGGGTATGATATGGGGGAAGGTACAAACCAACAGAAAGTCTGGAAATAGACCTAAGTACATAAGAAAATTTACTAAACAAGAAAAATGACATTTCAAATCAATGGGGAAAAATATGGATTAGTCAATAAACCATTTGAGGATAACTGGCTAACCATTTGGAAAAAAATTAGACTTGGGTTTTTGCTTTATTATTCCTTATGCCAAAATAAATTACAAATGGATCAAATATTTTAAAATAAAAAATGAAACCATTAAAATGTTAGCAAACAGATGGATTTTGTTTCCAATAGTTTTGGAGTAGAAAGGTCTAAGTTTGATATCAAACAAAATATATGGTAAATAAAGTGGAAAAAATATTTGTATTACATATATAAAGGGCTATTTTCCTTAACAAAAAGCTTTCTATAAATAAGTAATTTAGAAAAAGGTGAACAAACGCATGGAATATGACAAAGAATATTAGAAGGTAGCTGTCTAGGAAAAAAAAAATAGAAACGGACCTCAGACATTAAAATTTTCAGCTTTGGCCGGGCACACTTTGGGAGGCAGAGGCGGGCGGATCACCTGAGTCCTGAGACCAGCCTGGGCAAGATGGTGAAACTCCGCCTCTACAAAAAATAAAAAAATTAGCTGGGCACGGCGGCCGCACCTGTAGTCCCAGCTACTCAGGAGGCTCAGGTAGGAGAATCACCTGAGCCTGGGAAGTCGAGGCAACGGTGAGCCGAGATTGTGCCACTACACTCCAGCCTCTGCAACCCAAGTGAGACCCTCTCTCCAAAAAAAAAAAAAAAAAAAAAAATTCAGCTTTTAATTATATTGCTTCTCATTAAATAAGTGATAACTTTTAATTATATTGCTTCTCATTAAAGGAATGATAAATCTTATTATTTATTTTTTTCTCCCACTTGGAAAAGTAAAGAAATGATAACTTTTAAAATGAGATACCATTTTTTATAAATTTGCAAAAAGTTTGATGATACCCAGTGTTGTCAATTTATAGGAAAACAGAAAATCTCCTACACTCTTTGTGGGAGTATATATTTGGTATAACCTTTCTGGAGGGCTGTCTGGCAGTATCACATTTTAAATGCCCATGTCCTTTGAAGTAGCAGTTCCACTACTGAGACTTTTTCTTTTAAAATAATTTTATTTACTTTCCTGATACTTGTACTCCCATATACATGAGTGCATAAATGTGATTATATCATATGTGTAATTCAGTAATTATAATTCAGTCCTATTTTTTCTTGACTTTTCCCCCCCTTCTCCCATGCCTTTCTCCCTGTAACCCATGCTAAATATTTATGTAGCTAGCCTTCCATACTTTTCTCCATGTTCATGTAATCATATATAGACAATTACAGGTTATTTTGGTCTTTGTTCGCTTTTGTGAAAGAAGGATATATGATTTAATTACCAGGACATAGAGAAATATGTACAAGAACATTCATTGCAGCACTGTTTGTAATAGCACAAATTTGAAAAGAGCTGAAATGTCCTAAGGGTCTAGTTGAATAAATTATGGTTCATTGCAAAAATGTGGTAAGAGCTATGTGTACTGATAATGAAAAGACTACGAAGAAATATAAAGTGAAAAATGCAAGTTGCAGTACAATGCATATAGCATAATATTATTTGTAAAAAAAAAAAAAGAGAGAAAATGGTGTGTGTACTTGTTCTGATGTGTGCTTACACTTAACTTTCTAGAAGGATAAATAAGATACATTGTCTCTGGGAAGAACAAGACAGAGTGTCACTCACTGCTGTTTTCAGAGTTCTTTATTAGGTAGAAAAAAAAACGACCTGGTAAACATTATTTTGCCATAGTTATTAAAAATGGGGGGTGGGGTGGCTCACGCCTGTAATCCTAGCACTTTGGGAGGCTGAGGCAGGAAGAATGCTGGAGCTTACGAGTTTGAAACCAGCCTGGGCAACATAGCAAGACCTCATCTCTATTTTTTGTTTAAAAAAGCGGGGAGGGGTGGAGGGGATTAGCAAAAGAATGAAGCCAACATTGGAAAATATACGTCTTAACAATAAAAAGGAATGCTAATTTAAAAATCATTTATTAGCAAATTTAAAATATTTAATCTTATTATAGTAATGCTGCTGACATCACAAACTGACACAACCCTTTAGAAATGATTAAGCAGATGTACCAAGAGGTATAAAATTGGACATACTTTTAGATTTTTTTTTTTTTTTTTTTTTGAGAGAGTCTTGCTCTGTTGTCAAGGATGGAGTGCAGTCGCGCGATCTCAGCTCACTGTAGCCTCTGCCTCCTGGGTTTAAGCAATTTTCGTGCCTCAGCCTCCTGAGTAGCTGGGATTACAGGTGCACGCCACCACGCCCGCCTAATTTTTTTTTTGTATTTTTAGTAGAGATGGGATTTCACCATGTTGGCCAGGCTGGTCTTGAACTACTGGCCTCAAGTGATCCATCCGCCTTGGCCTCCCAAAATGCTGGGATTATAGGCATGTGCCACTATGCCTGGCTCGTTTTTTTTTTGTATTTTTAGTAGAGATGGGGTTTCACCATGTTGGCCAGGCTGGTCTCGAACTCCTGGCCTCAAGTGATCCACCTGCCTTGGCCTCCCAAAGTGCTGGGATGACAGGTGTGAGCCACTGTGCATAGCTGGACATACTTTTGATTGAGTAATTTGATTTTTGGCAACCAAGCATAGGAAAATCCAGTTTATGAAGCCAATTAAATGTCCAAAGGTGCTATTCGTAGTATTTAATTTTTTTGTTGTTTGTTTGAGACGGTATTACTCTGTCATCCAGGCTGGAGTGCAGTGGCATGATCATGACTCACTGCAACCTCTGCCTTCTGGTCTCAAGTGATCCTCCCACCTCAGCCTTCAGAGTAGCTGGGACTACAGATGCACCACCATGCCCAGCTAATTTTTGTATTTTATTGTAGAGATGTGGTTTCGCCGCCAAGTTGCCCAGGCTAGTCTAGAACTCCTGGACTCAAGCGATTTGCCTGCTTTAGCCTCCCAAAGTGCTGGGATTGTAGGCGTGACTGCCGTACCCAGCCTCATAACATTTAATTTAAAAATTAAATTAATAGCCGAGCGTAGTGTCTCATGCCTGTAATCCCAGCACTTTGGGAGGCTGAGGCGGATGGATCATGAGGTCAGGAGATCGAGACCATCCTGGCTAACATGGTGAAACCCCATCTCTACTAAAAATACAAAAACAAATTTAGCCGGGTGTGGTGGCAGGCGCCTGTAGTCCCAGCTACTCGGGAGGCTGAGGCGGGAGAATGTCGTGAACCTGGGAGGCAGAGCTTACAGTGAGCCAAGATCGTACCACTGCACTCCAGCCTGGGCGACAGAGCGAGACTCCATCTTAAAAAAAAAAAAAAAAAAATTATGTGTGTGATCAAAAATGCAAAAGTGGCCAAGCCCAGTGGCTCACACCTGTAATCCTGGCGCTTTGGGAGGCTAAGGTGGGCGGATGGCTTGAGTCCAGGAGTTTGAGACCAGCCTGGCCAACATGGTGAAACCCTGTCTCTCCAAAAAAAAAAAAAAAAAATTAGCCAGGCACAATAGCATACACCTGTAAGCTACTTGGGGCGCTAAGGCGGGAGAATTGCTTGAGCCCGGCAGGTGGAGGTTGCAGTGAGTTGAGATCGCGCCGTTGCACTTCAGCCTGGGCGACGGGAGCGAAACCCTGTCTCAAAAAAAAGAAAAAAAGCAAAAGGTCAAATTGCAGCTCCATGACCCTCAGTCACTTGCCCTCAAATAGAGAGTACCCAGGGTGGATTGTTGGTCTCAGTTGTCCTGAGAGGTAAATGGGTTATGTGTTTTATCAGCCCCTTGTGAATTTGGTTGACAGGAGTCATGCCTTTAGCATTTGATGAAGAATTGATAAATCTGAGTTTCTGAAGCTACAGGTCCAAAAAGCAGATCTGGGGCTTCCGGTTGGAGATAGCCCTTGAGGCCAGACACCAAGCTGCCAGTCTCTAACCCATCTTAGCTCCAAATTGGGACTGCTACTTCCCTTGATGTGGGCATTGTATTTTCGTTAATGAAGATAAGATTGTTAGCTTTTTTGTTTTTTATTTTGGGCTGACTCTTTACCTCGAGCCTCCACATAGATGGGCATATATGTGTAATTACATTTTTACACACAGAAAATTATTACTTAGTGAGATCTAGTAGGCGGAATTCTTTCACAACTTGAGGTTTTTTTAGGGGGTGGAAAATAATAGAAGGGGTCTTTGGAATCACTCTTTGAGATTCATTCATACATTCATTCATTTAAAAAATACTTACTGAATCCTGACTTTGTATGGAACAATGTGAAACAAATACACTCCCAAGTCCTTGCATTGCTTAGTGTCTGGGGTGGGGGTTAGAAACATGTAAACAGGTAGTAAAGTGTGATAAACGCTGCGATGGGGCAGAAGTGCATGATGCCATACGAGTACAGAAGTACAGAGGAGGGTAGACAGGATCTTGTTTACTTTCCACAATAGCCCTATGAAATAAATGTTGTTGTTTTTTTCAACTGAGTCCCAAGAACTTGGTATTATAAAAGTCTAGAAGTGATAGTGGCTTAGAGTAGGGTACTACTAGTGGAGTTGGAGAGATTTAGATGAATATGTAATATATTGTAGTTCATAAATTCAGAGATGTCTTTTCACATTTTCGCATTCTGAAATTGGCATGTATCATACATTTGATGGCAGGTTGTAGTTTAGTAGTGTTTTTTTTCTTTCATGGAGGAGGTATATATAATAATATCTTAGATTAGATAAAATATATTAGAGAAGTGGAGCCAACAGGTCTTGCAGATGGATTGGATATGGGAGGTAAGGGAAAGAAAGAAATCAAGGATGACTCCTAAGTTATTGGCATTACTGGGTAGATGGTGGTGCCATTGACTGAGATGGGTAGGGCTGTATTTTTTTTTTTTTTTTTTCTGAGACGGAGTTTCACTCTTGTCGCCTAGTGATCTCGGCTCACTGCAACCTCCGCCTCCTGGGTTTAAGCGATTCTCCTTCCTCAGCCTCCCAAGTAGCTGGGATTACAGGCGCCTGCCACCACACCTGGCTAATTTTTATATTTTTAGTAGAGATGGGGTTTCACCATGTTGGCCAGGCTGGTCTTGAACTCCTTCTATTATCCTAGTGTCTTATGAGACAAGGTCATTAACACAGTGAAGGGGGTGGGGAAGGAGGGATTGGCACTTCAAAGGCAGAAGTTGTACTGAAATGCATAATGCAAGAGGTGGGGGTCTGATTTTCATTGATAAGCCTAATTAGTACTCTCTGATGCCCACTGACTAGTCTTTTTTAGCCCAAGCAAGATTCTTTGTTTTGTCAATACTATTACAAGATAGCCTTGATGATATGCAGAAATATTGTGTTTTAAAAATTATCCTGTTAGGCTGAATTTAAAATAATCAGAAAAGCAAGTGGGTCACCTAGTGGGTTGGCTATGTTTTAAATTTCTTGACAATGCCAAAGTTACTTAATTAGCATTCTATTGATATTTTCAATTCCTGATTTCAAGGAAAAGAAGGCTGTCACACTTAACTGGTGTTCCTGAAAGTGGGGGTGCTTGTTAAAAAATGCAGTTTGTTGGATTTTTTTTTTTTTTTTTTTTTTAAACAGTCTTGCTCTGTCGCCCAGGCTGGAGTGCAGTGGCACAATCTCGGCTCACTGCAAACTCACTGCAACCTCTGCCTCCTGGGTTCAAGTGATTCTTGTTCCTCAGCCTCCCCAGTAGCTGGGATTACAGGTGTATGCCACCATGCCTGGCTATTAAAATTTTTGTCTTTTTAGTAGAGATGGGGTTTCGCCATGTTGGCCAGGCTGGTCTAGAGTTCCTGGGTTCAAGGGATCCACCCACCTTGGCATCCTAAATCGCTGGGATTACAGGTGTGAGCCACTGCGTCCAGCCAAAAATGCAGTTTCTGATTTCTGTTGTTCTAGAATAAGGCTCATGAATATTGTCTATTTGTTTTTTTGTCTTCGCTACTGGACTGTGAGATCCCTGGAAGTCATTCTTTTTTTTCTTTTTCGTAGCCCCAGTACCAAGTATATAGTAGATGCTTGATAAATGTCGAATTAGTGAATGAATGAACCATAGATATCCTCATCATATTATAACGTATTTATTGAGTTGTAAAAATTACTAAGGGAATATAGGTCTGTGGTGAAAATAAACAGTACAGAAGCATATAAAGTAAAAATTGAAAGTCTGCCTTCACATGCATGCATCCTCCCATTCTTCTGAGGTAATATTTTTGAATAATTTGGCAGTGTTTCTTCTAGAGATTTTTCTGTAGTCATATAAAAGCATACATAATCTTTATGATTTATGGCCTTTTAAAGTTTTAAAGGAGGGATCTGGCCAGGTGCAGTGGCTCACACCTGTAATTCTAGCACTTTGGGAGGCCAAGGCGGGCAGATCACCTGAGGTCAGGAGTTCAAGACCAGCCTGGCCAACATGGTAAAACCCCATCTCTACTAAAAATACAAAAATGAGCTGGCCGTGGTGGCACACGCATGTAATCCCAGCTACTCCACAGGCTGAGGCAGAAGAATCCCTTGAACTCAGGAGGTGAAGGTTGCAGTGAGTCGAGATTGCATCACTGCACTGCAGCCTGGGTGACAGAGTGAGACTCTGCCTCATAAATAAAATAAAATAAAATAAAATAAAATAAAATAGATCTTCTTTTTATCTTTTATAAGTTGTTTTTTTAAAGTTTTTTTTTTTTTTTCTTTGTCAGCCAGGTGGGAGTGCAGTGATGCCAATCATAGCTCACTGCAGCCCCGAACACCTGGGCTCAAGGGATCCTCCTGAGTAGCTGGGAGAATCCCACATCCAGCTAATTTAAAAATATTTTTTGTAAAGACAGAGTCTCGCTATGGTGCCCACGCTAATCTTGAATTCCTGCTTCCAAGTGATCCTCTGGCCTCGACCTCCCAAAGTGTTGGGATTATAGATGTGAGCCACTGCTCCCAGCTCTTCTACAGTTTTTGAGTTTTTTTTTTTTTTTTTTTTTTTTTCAAATGTATCTTTAAAGCCTTCCAATGTTATTTCTTAGTCCTTTCATGATAGAGTTCTGGTTCTTCTTCCTTCAATGCATATTTTTTTTTTTAACGAGGTGTAGTGGGGGTCTCGCTGTATTTCCCAGGCCAGAGTGCAGTTGGTATTCACAGGTGTGATCATGGTGCACTGAGGCCTCCAACTCCTGGGCTCATACAATCCTCTCCTACCCCATGCATAACTGGGACTACAGCGTACCTGGCCTGCATATATTTCCTTTTTTTTTTTTGAGACAGTCTTACTCTGTCGCCCAGGCTGGAGTGCAGTGGTGCAATCTTGGCTTACTGCAACCTCTGCCTCCAGGGTTCAAGTGATTCTCCTGCCTCAGCCTCCCGAGAACTTGGACTGCAGGCATGTGCTACCGCACCCAGCTAAATTTTGTATTTTTTAGTAGAGTCGGGATTTCACTACCTTGGCCCAGCTGGTCTCAAACTCCTGACCTCAGGTGATCGCCCACCTCAGCCTCCCAAAGTGCTGGGATTACAGGCGTGAGCCACTGCACCCAGCCTCCTTTTTTCTTTTTCCCCGATTCTTAACATGTCAGCTAGCCTGCGTATATTTTCCTTTTTTTTGAGACAAGGTCTCACTCCCGTCACCCAGGTGGGACTGCAGTGGCGCTATCATGGCTCACTGCAGCCCCGACCTCTTGGGCTGAAGCAACTCTCCAGCCTCACTTTTTAATTTTTTTTTTTTTTTTTTTGTGGAGACGGTTTCATCATGTTGCCCAGGCTGGTCTTGAACTCCTAGGCTCAAGTAATCCTCCCGCCTTAGCCTCCCAAAGTGCTGATTACAAGCGTGAGCCACTGCATTCAGCCACCTGCATATATTTTGTAGTAATAGTAACATGAGCCTTGAAATACATTTTAGGGACTTGTTCCCCTGGTGGTGACTATCACTTGGAAAAGATACCAAACAAAATCTGCCTTCTTTTTGACCATGTATTTCTTCCTTAGTGCTTTCCTTGGACTACTTCACTGTTGGTTACTATCTCACCTGGAATTTGATATTTTGCCATTAGGGATTTGGGTGGGGCTCTCTGTCATGTAACTTTCTGCCTCATGTTGATCCTTTGTTCCTTTTGCCTGACCTCTCAAAAAACAGATGTGTTTGTAACACAAAAGTATATAAGAAGATGGATGAAGTCTGAATCAGCTGTTAGTTTATATAATATATAGTTCTGTTTACTGACAACTAACATCACATACTGACCTATACGTGGGAAACCGTACACCCAGCAAAAGGTTTCTTTCCTGATTAAAGAAAAAAACTTGAAGTCTACTACTAAGTAAGTCTAATGTACAGTGGTTGAGAAATGCATAGGAAGTTTAATCAAGGAGTTGAGCCATCTGTATTTTGAAAGATTGGAAAAGTATACAGGCAGCGCAGTATCAGCCTCTAGGCCAAATGAAAAGCCTTAAAGAAGTGGCTAAGTCTAACTTTTTTTTTTTTGATGGAGTCTTGCTCTGTGGCCCAGGCTGGAGTGCAGTGGCGTGGATCTCGGCTCTCGGCTTACTGCAATCTCTGCCTCCTGGGTTCAAGTGATGCTCCTGCCTCAGCCTCCCGAGTAGCTGGGATTACAGGCACACACCAACAGGCCTGGCTAATTTTTGTATTTTCAGTAGAGATGGGGTTTCGCCATGTTGGTCAGGCTGATCTTGAGCTCCTGACCTCAAGCAATGCAACTGCCTTGGCCTCCCAAAGTGCTGGGATTACAAGCGTGAGACACTGCACCCGGCCGAAGTCTAACTTTTAATATGTAGAACCTGGACTTCCTTATAGCTATTAGATTCCCCTCCTTTAGCATTTTGATACCCTCTGTGGACTATGTGTCACAATAACTAGTAACAAGATGACCTATGATGTAGCCAGGCGCCACATCGGAGGAGTGGCAGTGGGGTCACTGCAGTGTGACTCCTCTGGACTGGAGTTTGGATCTGGCTGACAGTGGATGTCCAGCCGGCTGCTGTCTGGTGAGCTGAAGGGTTCCGAGCAGGAAGTGCTTGGCTTCACCTCAGGCACATAGCTGTCTGGTAAGCGATGGCAGGAGGCAAAGTAGCCTGCCACAGAGCAGTGGAGAGTGAGTGCTGGGGCCCCTGGCAGATGAGGTGGAGAAGCAAGAGGCCCCAGCATCGTGGCTCACTGCAGGGAGCAGTGGCAGCTTAGAAACCGTCCGTTCATTGCCTCCCCATGAAATGGAGTTCAGTTGTCCATTTACCTAGATAGCAATCCCAAACAGTAGGTTGTCTCCAAGAAGTACATCTGGAAAGGGGACCTCCTTGCCCTTTTGCCCTTTGAATTTTTGACTACAATCTTTTCATCCTCAGGTCCTTTCCACCGTGGCCCCTTTCCCAAGACTCACTTTCATGTCTTTATTTTTATTTTTTATTTTTTTAGAGACAGGGTCATGCTGTGTCGCCCACATTGCAGTGCAGTGGCACCATCATAGCTCACTGCAACCTTGAATTCCTGGACTCAAGTGATCCTCCCCCCTCAGCCTCCCAAGTTGGTGGGATTACAGGCGTGAGCCTTCATGCCTAGTGTCACTTTCATACCTTTAAAGGGAAATAAATTACTTGGCAGAAAACAGGCTTTTCACTGATAGCTAATGATACTCAGCTAACATTCTTCCCCTGTCTTTGATTCAGCAGTAAGGACTGAGCAGCTCATTGCTTCCAATTTTTGTTCACTTGTGCTATTGTGATCCTAGTTTCCTACGGGGTTAAAACCCTTAAAACCTTTTTGCATTTCAGGAATTCTGATTGGTTGTTTTGTTCACTTATTTGGGATTTTTGATATTTGATTGCTTATGCTGTCGATAGCCCTCCTTTTATAAAGTATCTCTTGTATTTTTGCAGTTACATCCTTAATGTTCAGTCAAGCAGTGATGACACCAATGGGTCTTGTAAGTAGAGTCCACTCAAAGCAGGAACATTTTGAAGTGTCTTTGTAGAGATGACTCAACTGTGATTTGGGATGTCTGGCCTAAGTTAGTTCTAAGTTTATCACCTCTAGGGCTCTCTTTAGGTTGGTGAAATGAAATTTCCTTACCGTCAGGAGTGGAGGAGGTTCTCCGCCTTTTTTCCAACTTACTTCTTTCCTCTTTTTTTTTTTTTTTGGCTCTGGGTTTCCTTACTTTTATTTGCTTTCTATGTTTCATGGGAGATGTACATTTTAAGCAGCTCTCATTTATAGACTTTGGTTTTAGGGAGTTCAAGATGTAGGAAACCAGATTTTATCATGCCTCAGATGTTTTCTTAATGCCCTCTTTCTCTGATTTAGCTGTGGCCAGAACAGTTCCAAGGAGACAGGTCAGGTGAGTAGAAGAATTAATGAAACTTGACTTTTTTTTTTTTTTTTTTTTTTGATTAAGCGGGAAAAATCCCCATTCTCTGTCTAAGGAAATTTAAGAGTGAATTTCACATTTCCTCTGTGGACACTCTGTGGTTCTCAGCAGGATCATGATGGCTGTTTGACATCACAACCAGGTTCAAAACATTAGATTCCTTATCCCTGACCCCATTATCTAACTGGTCAGTTTCTTCTTTGAGGTATCTCTGTGAACTATGCCTTAACATCCAGGCACTACTAGTCTAAGCCCTTATTAGTGTTTACTCCATTTTAGTTTTATTTTTAGTTTACTTTAGTTTTTATTTTTATTTTTTTTGAGACCGAGTCTTGCTCTGTTGCCTAGGCTGGAATGCAGTGGCATGATCTCAGCTCACTGCAACCTCCACCTCCCAGGTTCAAGTGATTCTTCTGCCTCAGCCTGCAGAGTAGCTGGGATTATAGGCACACACTACCATGCCCAGCTAATTTTTGTATTTTTAGTAGAGACAGGGTTTCACCATGTTGGTCAGGCCGGTCTTGAACTCCTGACCTCAAGTGATCCACCCACATCGGCCTCCCAAAGTGCTGGGATTACAGGCGTGATCCACGGCGCCTGGCTGAAGTCTAACTTTTAATACGTAGAACCTGGACTTCCTTATAGCTATTAGATCCCCCTCCTTTAGCATTTTGATATCCTCTGTGGACTATGTGTCACAATAACTAGTAACAAGATGACCTATGATGTAGCCAGGCGCCACATCGGAGGAGTGGCAGTGGGGTCACTGCAGTGTGACTCCTCTGGGCTGGAGTTTGGATCTGGCTGACAGTGGATGTCCAGCCGGCTGCTGTCTGGTGAGCTGAAGGGTTCCGAGCAGGAAGTGCTTGGCTTCACCTCAGGCGCATAGCTGTCTGGTAAGCGATGGCAGGAGGCAAAGTAGCCTGCCACAGAGCAGTGGAGAGTGAGTGCTGGGGCCCCTGGCAGATGAGGTGGAGAAGCAAGAGGCCCCAGCATCGTGGCTCACTGCAGGGAGCAGTGGCAGCTTAGAAACCATCCATTCACTGGCTCCCCACGAAATGGAGTTCAGTACTTATCCATTTACCTAGATAGCAATCCCAAACAGTAGGTTGTCTCCAAGAAGTACACCCGGAAAGGGGACCTCCTTGCCCTTTTGCCCTTTGAATTTTTGACTGCAATCTCTTCATCCTCAAGTCCCTTCCACCGAGGCCCCTTTCTCAAGACTCACTTTCAAGTCTTTATTTTTAATTTTATTTTTTTTTAAGAGACGGGTTCTTGCTGTGTCGCCCACACTGCAGTGTAGTGGCACCATCGCAGTTCACTGCAACGTTCAATTTTGGGCTCAAGCCATCCTCCCCGCTCAGCCTCCCAAGTTGGTGGGATTACAGGCGTGAGCCCCCATGCCTGGCGTCACTTTCATACTTTCAGATAGAAATAAATTACTTGGCAGAAAATAGGCTTTTCACTGATAGCTAATGATACTCAGCTAACATTCTTCCCCTGTCTTTGATTCAGCAGTAAAGACTGAGCAGCTCATTGCTTCCAATTTTTGTTCACTTGTGCTATTGTGATCCTAGTTTCCTAAGGGCTTAAAGCCCTTAAAACCTTTTTGCATTTCAGGAATTCTGATTGGTTGTTTGTTCACTTATTTGGGATTTTTGATATTTGGTTGCTTACGGTGCCGGCAGCCCTCCTTTTATAAAGTATCTCTTGTATTTTTGCAGTCGCATCCTTAATGTGCGGTCAAGGAGTGGTGACACCAATGGGTCTTGTAAGTAGAGTCCACTCGTAGTGGGAACATTTTGAAGTGTCTTTGTAGAGATGACTCAGCTGTGATTTGGGATGTCTGGCCTAAGTTGGTTCTAAGTTTGTCACCTCTAGGGCTCTCTTTAGGTTGGTGAAATGAAATTTCTCTACTGTCAGGAGTGGAGGAGGTTCTCTGCTTCTTTTCCAACTTACTTCTTTCCTCTTTTTTTTTTTTTTTTTTTGACTCTGGGTTTCCTTACTTTTATTTCCTTTCTATCTTTCATGGGAGATGTAAGTTTTAAGCAGCTCTAATTTATAGACTTTGGTTTTAGGGAGTTCAAGACGTAGGAAACCAGATTTTATCATGCTTCAGATGTTTTCTAATGCCCTCTTTCTCTGATTTAGCTGTGGCCAGAAGAGCTCTGAAGAGACAGGCGAGGTGAGTAGGAGAATTAATGAAACTTGACTTTTTTTCTTTTTTTTTTTTTTTGATTAAGCGGGAAAAATCCCCATTCTCTGTCTAAGGAAATTTAAGAGTGAATTTCACATTTCCTCTGTGGACACTCTGTGGTTCTCAGCAGGATCATGATGGCTGTTTGACATCACAACCAGGTTCAAAACATTGGATTCCTTATCCCTGACCCATTATCTAACTGGTCAGTTTCTTCTTTGAGGTATCTCTGTGAACTATGCCTTAACATCCAGGCTCTGCTAGTCTTAGTCCTTATCAGTGTTTACTCCTTTTTATTTTTAGATTAGTTTAGTTTTTTGTTTTGTTTTGTTTTGAGACTGAGTCTTGCTCGACTAGGTTCGAGTGCAGTGGTGCAATCTCGGCTCACTGCAGCCTCCACCTCCTGTGTTCTGGTGATTCTTCTCCTCAGCTTCCCAAGTAGCTGGGATTACAGGCACATGTCACCACGCCCAGCTAATTTTTGTGTTTTTAGTAGAGATGGGGTTTTACCATGTTGTTCACGCTTGTCTTGAACTCCTGACCTCAAGCGATCTACCTGCCTTGGCCTCCCAAAGTGCTGGGATTACAGGTGTGAGCCACCGTGCCCAGCTTGTTTCTTCTTTTTAAGTGGCATCCTCACCTTGATCTCTTACTTCTGATCCAGTCTGTGTACCACTTACAGCTGGATCTCCTGAGGTACTGCTTTGATCATATCAATCCCCAATTCAAATAGCTCATAATAGAAAAATCAAGCTGTTGACCCCAATATTTAATGCCTTCTGTGATCTGGCCATAACCTCTCTTTCAGCCTCATCTGCTACTGTTCCTATTAATGAATCCTCTGCTCTAGCCAGATCCTGATGGAGGGGTGTTTCCCAGGTGCCAAACTGTAGGGGGTGCTGAAAAAAATTGCTGGAGTAAATATGAAGTATGGTGCTACATAACTGTTTTCCACATTGACTCCTTGAATTACTGTACAAACGTGAACTGGTCATTCTTGTTCTCCCCATCAAGCCAAATAGTGCTGTCAAGTGGGAAAATTTTTGTTCTGGCTATCTCTGATTTATCTCTGTTGAGTATTTTTACAACATATAAGCCACCAACTTCTGACACCAATGTGTGAAATGTCATGTAAAGTCTGCAGTTACAGGCCGGGCACGGTGGCTTATGCCTGTAATGCCAGCACTTTGGGAAGCCAAGGTGGGCGGATCGCTTGAGATCAGGAGTTCGAGACCAGCCTGGCCAACATGGTGAAACCCTGTCTTTACTAAAAATACAAAAATTAGCAGGGTGTGGTGGTGGCATGTGCCTCTCATTCCAGCTACTCAGGAGGCTGAGGCACGACAATCACTTGAACCTGGAGGGGGAGGTTGCAGGGAGCCATGATTGCGCCATTGCGCCCCAGCCTGGGTGAGAGTGAGACTCTCTCAATAAATAAATAAATAAATAAATAAATAAATAAATAAATAAATAAATAAATAAATAAAGTCAGCAGCTACAATCAACTGAAATTCTAGAGCCAAATAATGCATTGTATAAAACTATTAATCATTGATGATCAGTTTTATTAATTGTATTTCTAAAGTCTGGTTTATTCAGGTATGATTTACATATGGCAAAATTCACCCTTTTTAGGTGTACAGTTTGATGGATTTTGACAAGCATATGCGGTAGTATAACGATCACCACTGTCAAGATGCAGAGTATTTCCATTGCTGTTATTTATATTTTAAATGTTCTATCATGGCGCCTAAGAAGTAATCCAGTATATAATATTATACATAATGAAGTCGTTTTTGAAATTAAAATGTATCTGAGTTTTAAATAGAAAAAATAGTTTTTTCCAGCCTCTGCTAGATAGATGGTGAACAAATATTTAAAGAAAATCAGTTTTAAGGGGCTTGAAAGGAGTGCCCACAAGTCTTGGTCCAGTCCCAGGTGCCGTCTATATATGGGATACTATAGGAAGAGTAGATTTGGGAGGAAGGTGATGAGTTTGATTTTGGGCATGCTAGAATCAAGGAGCCTGTAGGCAGGGCTGATATTCAAAACTTTCTAACAACCAACAGAGCACAGGCAGGAATTAGTCAGGGTGGTTGCCTGCTGGTCAGGACAGACACCATCAATAAACAAATCGGTAAGGCTGTACCTCTGCATACTGACTAGATATCAGCTCTGCCCACAGGATGTCCAGGTAGGAAGTTGGAACTGTGGAGCTAGAAGTCAGAAGAAAAGTTGGGCTCAATATAATGGATTGGGCTGGTATAATTAATAATTGATTGCATTGGCATGAGAGGGCTGGGGATAAGTC
The DNA here is from genome assembly GCF_007565055.1 of Rhinopithecus roxellana. NCBI lineage: Eukaryota > Metazoa > Chordata > Mammalia > Primates > Cercopithecidae > Rhinopithecus > Rhinopithecus roxellana. The sequence continues at coordinate 25,708,726 of NC_044555.1, forward strand.
CTGGGATTGAGTCGAGGAAGGTGAGTGAGGAGGAGTGAATGGAAAGGTGAGATGAGAACCAAAAGACGACTTTGTCCCAGAAATCAAGAAAAGAGTTTTAAGGATGGAGTGGTCAATAGGATAGCAAAGGCACATCAACTTGGCAGTGTCAAAGTGGTAAACATGGTGGAAGCAGATGAACATGTGTGTCTGTAGCAGGTACAGACATGTCCTGTAACAGTGTATTAAATATTTTCTTTCATTATGAAAGTATATTATACTTACTATACACTGTTTGGAGACAGGAAGGTGGCCAATTTCATCCTGCTGGAACTTCTGAGCCAAATACCAGGATCAGCTGAGGATGAGGACCCCAAGGGGTGCTTACCACTGGCACCCTGGGTGGTGCAGGTGCACTGCTGAGTTTGACACCTACCAGAGCAGTCCGTCAGTTCAAGTGGGTGGTGCTGGTTTGGGGCTGCAGAGAGTAGCACTGAACAGAAACTCCCTACTTTGAAGCTGCCTCTCTCCATCTGTGGCCCTCTACCCTTCTCAGACAACTGGATCTCAAACTTGATAAAGAAAGATGACAGCTCCCTGATCAATTTTTCCCCTGTGCCAAAACTATCTGAATACATAAAATAGGACAGAACTCTTTTCACTCTCAGTATGTGACAGACTCCTCCTCTTTAGAAGGATGTGAGACAGATGGAAAGATGTAGTAGGAAGATGGAAAGATTTAGAAAATTAGGTAGAATGGAAGGATTGAGTAGTTCCAAAGGAGGGGAACAGAGTTACTGTGGGAAACAAAAAATTGACGAGTGGTCAAGATCAGAAAAGGTGAGAAATGCCATGAAAAAGAAGACTGTTGCATTCATACTTCTCTCTTGTTTTTCTCCTGTCTCATCCCTCAGCTCCGTGGTGGTGATTGACTCTGATTCTGATGACGAATGTTACACCTATGAGGAGAAGAAAGCTAAGTTATTGGAAATAAACAGCGACGGCAAGTATATATTACTTTGTTAGATAAGTAGCTGAGCTCCAAAGCCTCATCACACATGGTAGTTTCAGGATCAGAGTCTGCACACTTTCTATTCAGAATCCTTCAGTAGTGAGTGCCACCGTTTCTTTCCTCGTATGTGCTGGATGTGGATATGGCTGGGTTCCCTATAACCCTCTGGTCAATTTCCCAGCAGCAGCAACTGTTGTTGCTGCCTGAGACCTTGGGGGCCCCCTCAGTAGAGTTCTCACCTGCCTAGAGCTACATCAGTGAAGCGGGGTTGGGGTGGCGGGTCAAGAATTGAGGCTGGGAAGTATGGAGGCTGCTCTGTGACTCCCTCTTCCCCTCTCTATGTGTGGGAATGATGAGGAAGAGAAAAGGAGTAAGAGGCCTGGCTCATTCTTCCTTCCAGCTTGAAGGGTGGTGGTTGTGGGCCAGCTGGCAGTGTCGTGTTGAGAAAATTCTTACTTTCTCCATTGAGCTGCTGGTCCTTGCTGTTTGCCAGTCCTTCTGTATTTTCTAGAGATTCTTGTGTTTCTTTAGAGCCTGTTTCCCTTGGCAGATCTTACCTGTTTGGATTCAGAAGCCCCTTTAACCTTCTGGGTGACTTGGAGCTTAACTCAATTCAGAACTTACCTGCTCAATGGGGATGAAACACAGGAAGACTAGAAACTTTTTTTTTTTTTGTGACGGAGTCTCGCTGTGTTGCCCAGGCTGGAGTGCAGTGGCGCGATCTCGGCTCACTGCCATCTCCGCCTCCCAGATTCACGCCATTCTCCTGCCTCAGCCTCCCGAGTAGCTGGGACTACAGGCGCCCGCCACCATGCCCGGCTAATTTTTTTGTATTTTTTAGTAGAGACGGGGTTTCACTGTGTTAGCCAGGATGGTCTTGATCTCCTGACCTTGTGATCCACCCGCCTCCGCCTCCCAAAGTGCTGGGATTACAGGCAAGACTAGAAACTTTTTAAGCATTAGGGACAGTATTTCATTGTCCTTTGTTCTCTCAGTACAGATACAGGGCATGATACGTGGGGCACTTAGTTAATATTTGCTGAGCTGAACTCAACTGAAAATGGGAGATGCTTAAAGCGCCAACTACTTTTTTTTTTTTGGAGACAGAGTCTCAGTCTGTCCCCCAGGCTGGAGTGTAGTGGCGTGATCTCAGCTCTCTGCAACCTCTGTCTCCTGTGCTCAAGTGATTCTCCTGCCTCAGCCTCCTGAATAGCTGGGATTACAGGCGCCCGCCACCTTGCCCAGCTAATTTTTTTATTCTTTTATTTTTTTTTATTTTTAGTAGAGATGGAGTTTCACCATGTTGGCCAGGCTGGTCTTAAACTCCTGGCCTCAAGCAATCTGCCTGCCTTGGCTTCCCAAAGTGCTAGGATACAGGTGTGAGCCACTGGGCCTGACCAGTACCAGCTACTTCTTAGATAACTACCCAAGTGCTATTGTTGGCCAGAGTTTCTTAGCTAACCCAGGATATCAGAGCAGGGAAGGGAGAGGTCGTTTGAAACGCTAGTCTCCTATTGTTCTACCACTCATCATTTCTTTCCCTGCTTCCTCTCTCTAGCTCTGGATGGCTGTGCCTGAGCAGGACAGTGGTCTGGGTATAGAGTAGAGGGTCTGACATGACAAGCCGTTCAAATGTGAAAGGAACTCCAAGGAGGCAGCTTGAGGGCAGGCAGGAATAACAGAGCCAGAAACCAGTTCACAACCAGAGGCTGCCAGGTGCTTGACTCCTTAAATCAGAAGAGACAGATTCTTTTAAGAGTGAACTTTTAGCTAAGGCTGCTCTTACCTTGCTGGCCTGTAGACTGTAACTGGGCATCCATCGCAGCAATGGAGGGATGAAGAATGCTCCTATAGGACTGGCTTTGTACGTTTCTTTACTGTTCTCTATGTGGCATTTCTTTCTGTTATAATGAATTTAGGCAATTCTACAGAAAACAAGGCCCAGTGAACTCTAAAACATACCTCCAACCTTTGTCGCTGTACAGTCATTTTTAAATATGTTGTAAGCAGTGTGTCCCTACTTTTTCTAATTTTTCATTTTAACTGCAGGTGGCAAATCTTTTAAGTTTTCTAGGAAGGAGGCAGGGCTTTTTACCATAGGAACATCCACTCCTTTTCTCTTCCCTCACTGCATATTTGAAGTTTTTTCACAATTAATTCAAATAACAGATAAGACTCTCAAAATATATTATCTCAAATCTGCAGTTTTAGGATAAAGAGTTTTTGCACCATAAGTATATCTTTCACATCTTGCCGATGCCATGGTTTAGATTTTTAGATTTTTTTTTTTTTTACATCCAGAATCATAGAAAGCTAGAACCTGAGCTCCAAACAGACTCCAAAGAGTGTGTGGCGTCAGACACACTGGCCTTCATTTCAGTGCAGGCTGTGATGTTCCAAATGTTCCTGAGGCCTCTCAGAGAGTGCTGACATCAGGACGTACTCCTGACTCATATCAATGGTTCTGAGAGCTTTGCACTTATGAACTAATTTAAAGAATGAAATTTTGGTGACCAAAACAGAGTTGTCAATTTTTGATTTGTCTAATGAAGGAAATTAAAAAAAAAAAAAACTTCAGCTACCATTTACTATCTTTGTAATTTTGTAAAGAACACCAAAAGTTTAGCCAAGACGTAATCACAAAATAAAGGACAGTCCTTTAAATTATAGAAATTTAACTTGATGGGGGAAAAATACCACTTTATTATTCTAATTTGTCTTATTTTGCTGTGGACCAGTGAAAATATTCAAGTCTGTACACCTGTGTTTGGGAAGCCCGGAGCAACTACTACATCTTGCTACTTAGAGGCTATGATTTGAAAATTGCCACAGGAGTTTGGTTGCTATTTGATCTGTCACTGCTCTCAGTGAAATAAAAAATAGAGGGAAAAACAATCTAAGATAACTTTCTTTTTTAAAAAATAATTTTTAATTTTTGTGAGTAGATAATAGGTGTATATATTTATGGGGTACATGAGATGTTTTGATACAAGCATGCAATGTGTAATAATCACATCATAGAGAATGCAGTATCTGTCTCCTCAAGCATTTATCCTTTGTGTTACAAGCAATCCGGTTATACTCTTTTAATTATTTTAAAATGCGCAGTTAAGTTATTGACTTATAGTCATCCTGTTGCGCTATTAAATAGTAGATCTTATTCTTTCTATTTATTTGCATCCATTAACCATCCCCACCTTTCCACACCCCTCCACTCTCCTTCCCTGCCTCTGGTAACCGTTCTTCTATTCTCTATCTCCATTAGTTCAATTGTTTTCATTTTTAGACCCCACATATAAATGAGAACATGCGTGTGGTGGCTCACGCCTGTAATCTCAGCACTTTGGGAGTTCGAGGCAGGTGGATCACGAGGTCAAAAGATCGAGACCAGCCTGGCCAACATGGTGAAACCACATCTCTACTAAAAATACAAAAATTAGCTGGGTGTGGTGGTGCGCGCCTGTAGTCCCCGTTACTCGGGAGGCTAAGGCAGGAGAATTGCTGGAACCCAGGAGGCGGAGATTGCGGTGAGCCAAGATCGCGCCACTGCACTCCAGCCTGGTGGCAGAGCAAGACTCCGTCTCAAACAACAATAACAACAGCAACGAAAAAAACATGAAGTTTGTCTTTCTGTGCCTGGCTTATTTCACTTTACATAATGACCTCCAGTTCCATCCATGTTGTTGCAAGTGACAGGATCTCATTCTTTTTTATGGTTGAGCAGTACTCCATTGCTCCATTGTGCATATATACCACATTTTCTTTATGCATTCATCTGTTTTTGGTTTTTTTGTGTGTGACAGAGTCTTGCTCTGCTGCCCAGGCTGGAGTGCAGGGGCACAATCTCAGCTCACTGCAACCTCTGCCTACTGGGTTCAAGCGACTCTGCTGCCTCAGCCTCCTGAGTAGCTGGGACTACAGGCACCCTCCACCATACCTGGCTAATTTTTGTATTTTTAGTAGAGATGGGGTTTCACCGTTTTGGCCAGGCTGGTCTCAAACTCCTGACCTCAAGTGATCCGTGTGCCCTGGCCTCCCAATGTGCTGGGATTACAGGCGCTAGCCACCATGCCCGACCTCCATTCATCTGTTGATGGGCACATAGGTTGTTTCAAATCTTGGCTATTGTGAACAGTGCTACAACAAACACAGGAGTGCAGATATCTCTTTGATACACTGATTTTCTTTCTTTTGGGTATGTATGCAGCAGTGGGTTTGCTGAATTGTATGGTAGCTCTGTTTTTAGTTTTTTGAGGACCCATCAAACTGTTCTTCAGGGTGGTTGTACTAATTTACATTCCTACGAGCAGTGTACAAGGGTTCCCTTTTCTTCTCATTCTCACCAGTCTTTTGGCTAAAAGCCATTTTAACTGGGGTGAGATGATACCTCATTGTAGTTTTTTTTTTTTTTTGTCTTTTGTTTTGTTTGAGACACTCTCACTCTCACCCAGGCTGGAGTACAGTGGTGTGATCTCAGCTCAGTATAACCCCCGCCTCCCAGGTTCAAGCAATTCTCGTGCCTCAGCCTCCCAAGTAGCTGGGACTACAGGCACGCACCACCATACCTGGCTAATATTTGCATTTTTAGTAGCAATTGGGTTTCACCATGTTGGCCAGGCTGGTCTCAAACTCCTGACCTCAGATAATCCATCCGCCTCGGCCTCCCAAACTGCTGGGGTTACAGGTGTGAGCCACCGTGCCTGGTCATTCATTATAGTTTTTTGATTTGCAATTCTCTGATGATCAATGATGTTGAACACCTTTTCATATGCCTGTTTGCCATTTGTATGTCTTCTTTTGAGAAATGTCTGTTCAGATCTTTTGTCCCATTTTTTCATTGGATTATTAGATTTTTTTTTCCTATAAAGTTGTTTGACCTCTGTATATACTTTAGTTATTAATCTCTTGTCAGATGGGCAGTTTGCAGATATTTTATCCTATTCTGTGGGTTGTCTCTTCACTTTGTTGATTGTTTCCTTTGCTGTGCGGAAGCTTTTTAACTTAATGTGATCTCATTTGTCCATTTTTGCTTTGGTTGCCAGTGCTTGTGGGGTATTGCTCAAGAAATCTTTGCCCAGACTGATGTCCTGGAGATTTTCCCCAATGTTTTCTTGTAGTAGTTTCATAGTTTGAGGTCTTAGATTTATGTCTTTAATCCATTTTGATTTGGTTTTTGTATAGCAAGAGATAGGAGTCTAGATTCATTCTTTTGCATATGGATATCCAAGTTTCCCAGGACCATTTATTGAAGAGACTTCGTTTTATTGAAGTACATACACTTTTTATTGAACATACACTGGCTTATTCATTTATTGAAGAGCCAGTGTATGTTCTTGGCACCTTTTTCTAAAATGAGTTCACTGTAGGTGTGTGGATTTGTTTCTGGGTTCTCTATTCTATTCCATTGGCCTATGTTATCTGTTTTTATGCCAGTACTATGCTGTTTTGGTTACTATAGCTCTGTAGTGTAATTTGAAGTCAAGTTATGTGATTCCTCCACTTTTGTCCTTTTTGCTCAGGATAACTTAGGCTATTCTGGGCCTTTCATGGTTCCATATAAATTTTAGGATAATTTTTTTCTAGTTCTGTGAGGAATGTCATTGGTATTTTGATAGGGACTGTATTGAATCTGTACATTTCTTTAGGTAGTATGGGCATTTTAACAATATTGATTCTTCCAATCCATGAACATGGAATCTTTCCATTTGTTGGTGTCCCCTTTAAAATAATTGATTCTTAACTGCTGTTCGAAACGCCATAGTTCCTGTCTTGTTTAATTTGTGCGAAATAATCTGCTGAAATTCAGTGTATACAGGAGATGGTAGAGGGAGTATATTTATATATGATTGTGTCTCTCGAATTTCAGATGAGAGTCCAGAGTGTTGTTATGTGAAGCCTGCCATCCAGGAACCTCCAATAGTTATTAGTGATGATGACAATGACGACAACAACAATAATGATTCGGAAGTTCCCAAAAACAACAGCAAGGATTCGGAAGCTCCCGACAACAACAGCAAGGATTCGGAAGCTCCCGACAACAACAGCAAGGATTCGGAAGCTCCCGACAACAAAAGCAAGGATTCGGAAGCTCCCGACAACAACAGCAAGGATTCGGAAGCTCCCGATGACAACAGCAATGATTCAGAAGCTCCCAACGACTACAGTAGTGATTCGGAAGTTCCCAGTGACCACAGTAATGATTCGGATGTTCCCGACGACAACAGTAATGATTCGGAAGCCCCCAACGACAACAGTAATGATTCGGGAACCCCTGACGACAACAGTAATGATTCGGGAACTCCCGACGACAACAGTAATGATTCAGGAACTCCCGACGACAACAGTAATGATTCGGAAGTTCCCGACGACAACAGTAATGATTCAGATGTTCTCGACGACAATAGTAATGATTTGGAAGTTCCTGACAACAATAGTAATGATTTGGAAGTTCTTGTGCCAGCAGAAGATTTGTGTAATGAAGGCCAGATTGCTTCAAATGAAGAAGAGCTGGGTGAGGCTGCTGTCTCCCAGCACGATTCATCTGATGATGCTGGTGAGCAGGATCTTGGTGAGAATCTCAGCAAACCACCAAGTGATCCTGAGGCTAACCTTGAAGTTTCAGAGAGAAAGCTGCCAGCTGAGGAAGAGCCTGCACCTGTGGTGGAACAATCAGGGAAAAGGAAGTCAAAAACCAAAACTATTGTGGAGCCACTAAAACAACAGAAGGCAAAAACCAAAACTATTGTGGAACCGCTGAGGAAAAGGCAGGCAAAGACCAAAAATATAGTGGAGCCACTGAGGAAGAGGAAGGCAAAAACCAAAAATATATCTGTGACACCTGGTAAGTCAGTCATGCCAAGTATGCCTGTCCCACTGAATGTGCCTTGCCTGCCAAATGTGCCTGTCTTATCCAGTCTGCCTGTCCTCCCTGTCAACCCTGTGCCATTTCAGCAACTTCCTTGTGGCCCAAGGAGGCATCCATCCAGTGAAAGGATGGTTCTGGGAACAGGGGAGGAATGCCCACACCTTTCTCATGCTCCTGTATCTTGGTATCTGCTGTTCACTAGCCTGGAGTGCTGTCTCCCTGAACCTTCCGTTCTGAGGATATCTTATTTTTCTTAGGACCTAGCCCAATTATCACTTCCTCTATGAAGTCGTGAGTCAGAGTGGCTCCTATCTCCTGAGTTACCAAAGTTCTAGAGCCCATCTCTACTAAAGCACTAGTCATACTGTTAGAATATGTTCCCGAGTCGGTCCCCTTCCCTACCCCGCCCTGGTAGACTGTGAGCCTCTTCATGGGAGGACTCTTCCTCATCTTTTAGTCTCTCAGGATTTGGCCTAGTGCTTGGCATGTGATAGAGGTTCAATAAGTTTTTTGGATATATGAATGACACTATTGATACATAAACCTTTAGCTAGAACAGCTGGCAGGATGGGTCCTAGGCCAAGGCAGAAAGATCTGCCTTGCCCTGCACGCTGAGTGAAGGTGCTGCCTAGGATATGAGCCACTCATCGGAGCAAGTGTGTGAGCTGTACTGTACCACCCCTTCGACTGTGCATGCTTCAGTTGCCCACACCACCTAGCTTCCTAAGGGCACACTCTTGGACCTTCATAGTCCTTGGTGCCTGTGACAGAATCCTGCCCAGCTCATGCTGCTGGCAGCTCTGTGATTCACGTGGGTGAGATGGTTGAGAGTGATGACGGCGGCAGTATGCCACTTCAGACAGTTTTGTTTAGAGATGTTGCACTGGGCTTGGCTGTGAGGGCTCCTTTTGGGTTTACCTTTCTGTTAGTCTCTTGATGGTACCAATTTTTGGGGTACAAGTAACCTATTATTTTTTCAGCTGGTAAAGGACGTAAGAAGCGTGGACCTTCAAAGAAGAAACACGGTGCGGCAAAAGTTGAAAAACGCAAAACTAGGTATGTACTACCCATGTTCAGTTGAACAGGAATTTATTGCACAGTTGTCACACTGGGCAGTCCACTGGGCACTTGGGTGGGGGTGGTCTGTAAGGGGATGGAGTCTGGCTGGGATGGAATTGGGGGATAAGATTTCTGTCCTTGAGTAGGAGGGCCCAAGCAAGGGAGCAGGCACCTTGGCGGAGAGCCCATGCCCAGCCTCAGAGAGTGGGGAAAGAAGTGGGAAGGGAGCCAGTGGGTGGTATTCTCTGGGTAGGGGGGGCCTTTCTGCACCCACAGCAGCTCTGGCCTCTGAGATTGCCCATGTCCTTCAACTCAGATCAAAGAACTATGTGTAGCCAAGCAAGACACTTTTTTTCAGGCTTGATATAGCTTCGTGGCCACCAGTTTATGCTAACCCAAGGCAAAGGCACTGGAAATGGTGAGAAGGCAGAAGCAACACATTGATCTGTTGGAATTGGAGGGAGAGTGGTCAAGATTGTCTTCCAGGTTTTTCTAGTGCTTTAGCTGAGCCCAGTTACTGTTACTACTATGTATATCCTTATGAATTTTTCAGCTTAAATGTTAGGATGAAATGGATTGCTTATCATTCCTTTATTTCTATTAAGCTATATATAGTTGATACTGAAAACAACAACTGATCCTGTAGACCAAATACATGTTAATGCTTAAGGCAAAAAATTAATGTGTTTTCTTATTTAGATTCCAGGAATTTCTTAGTTTTTCCCTTAAAAATTTGATATAGTAAGCATAATTTTCTTTTTTTTCTTTTTTCTTTTTTTTTTTTTTTTTTTTGTGAGACAGAGTCTCGCTCTGTCGCTCAGGCTGGAGTGCAGTGGTGCGATCTCGGCTCACTGCAAGCTCCGCCTCCCGGGTTCACGCCATTCTCCTGCCTCAGCCTCCCGAGTAGCTGGGACTACAGGCACCCGCCACCACGCCCGGCTAATTTGCATAATTTTCTTTTACTTTCATTGAAGAGTAATGTATACTCACATCTGAATTGTCTTACAAGACAAGGAATGTATTTGAAGGACTCATTATTTTTTAACGAGTGTTTGAGGACAATAAGTATATCTTAAGGGAGGGGAAAAAGACTGATTATGTCAGGCATAGGGGCACCAGGTTACCCTGGACCTGAACAGAAGGGCTGTCTGTTTCTGTACTGGCTGAGGTAGCTGGTAGCACCTTGCCAAGTGCTCTTTTAGCTGGATCCCCTTTCAGCAAGGTTTCTGCTCTAGACTCCTAACTACATATTTAAGCTACTTTGCCTCCAGGGACGTGTGTCTTGGGTAGCTCCCAGGTTGCTTTGCTAGAGCGTGACAAAAGAAGGGAAAAGCTGTCCCTTGGTGTCATTGTCAGTCTGCATTATCCAAAGGAGGCTAGCCTATTTGGACTCTTAACTGTTGTTTAGCACTTCCTGTGTCGTCTGGAGGCTTCCTGTTATGCTTAGCATTGTTCCTGTGTAGGCTGCTTGCTGGTCATGGTGTCTGATTTTCCCAGTTTGGGGTCTTGTCGGTTCCTGTGATGTGAAGGTGCTCAGTCTGCAGTAAAGAGCCACAGGCCTTGAGGTGAAAGTATGCTAAGCCACAAGGCTGGCGTTCTGTGAGCACAAACACACAGGAGTCTGGGCTCTGCCAAAGTCTGCAGAGGGTTCAGGTTTGCATCTGCCGCCTTAAATACTGATGTAAGTTTGCTTCCAGACCTAAGTAACTGGAGGCAGAAATGTTTCAGTCCCCCATTTCAGGCTTGGGATGAAGACCCTTCCGTAACCTCTGTCTTGTCTGGTACTTTGCCTCTCTGCAGCCCAACTTCCTCACGTAGGGTTTAGTTTATGACTTAAGGGTTAATAACTGTTCTGGCAAAATCTCATTCTTAGGAGTTCTGTTAAGTCAGAAACTTGCTGCGTTTGCTCCCCTTTTATCTTTCCAGCTCTTTGGGCTCATCTCTGGACTTAGTGGACTGTTCCAGCTAAGATAAAAATGCTTCTGTTTAAATGGTAGTTATTACAGTATGAGTCCTTTATGTGCTCAGCATTATTCTTTGTGCCATTTGAATTAGGCTTGAAAGATGGGGCAGCGATTGTGGTTTAATCAAAAGACCATGAGATTTGGATCAGGAGATTCACTGTCTCTGTGATCTTTGGGCAAGTCACTTGACCTCTGAGCACAGTGGAGATCGTAAAAATAGTAATAGCTTCTTTGAAGGGCGGTTGTGAGGATTAAATATGACAATGCAAAAGGAAGTTCTTTGCAAATGATAAAGTGCTGCGCAGATGGTTATTCTCAGTAGAGGTGGAGATGTAGTCATTGTAAGCCGTGGGAAAATAGATTGTGCCGAGGCACAAATGCGGGAAATTGCAATTTGTGTCCAGGGAACATTTAAGTTGCCCACTTTGGCTAGAGTGGCAGTGGTAGCTGGGAATAGAGCTTTGGACAGGGTTGACCCTGGCCATGAATGTCAGGCCAGGCAGTGAAAAACCAGAGGGGGACAGTAATTGGAGCATGGCCTGCAAAAATGAATCTGGAGGGGTATGTGTGATTGGATGAGAAGAGAAAGAGCCTGGAGGTAAGGAACACTGGAATGTTCTCATATCCAGGCATAAAGGGTAGGACAAGAACTTGAACTAGAGTCGGAACCAGGGGGATGGAAAGGAGGGGCTGACTGGAAGAGAAAGTGTGAAGAAGATAGTCTGTCTCTGTGCCCAATAAAGAGAGAAAAGGAATTTTATTTTATTTTTTGAGACAGAATCTCGCTCTGTCACCCAGGCTGGAGTGCAGTGGCGCGATCTCGGCTCGCTGCAAGCTCTGCCTCCCGGGTTCACGCCATTCTCTTGCCTCAGCCTCCCGAGTAGCTGCGACTACAGGCACCTGCCACCATGCCCGACTAATTTTTGTATTTTTGGTAGAGACAGGGTTTCACCGTGTTAGCCAGGATGGTCTCGATATCATGACCTTGTGATCCACCCGCCTCGGCCTCCCAAAGTGGTGGGATTACAGGTGTGAGCCACCGTGCCCAGCCGAGAAAAGGAATTTAAAAATGTCTTTGAGGTTTTTCAGCCAATTGTAACACAAGTTTGATAATTGAACACATGTTTAGCTGGAGATACATTCATGTTAGTCAGTTGGAAGTTTGCACTGGGCAATTGTAAATTCAGAACTAGGTCTCAGGAGAGCTCCAGAGTGCAGATACAGATGTGGGGATAAGTCTCTGAGGTTGAAACCATGGGCTTTATACCTCTGAGGGTTGCAAAGAGTGAAGAGAAAAGGCTGCAAATGAAGGCTTGGGAAATGCCCTCATCTAAGGAGCTGGATGGAAGAGGGAGCGACAGGTCTTGACAAGACGCTTACATGTGCATTCCTTCTCTCTCTTTAGCTACATAAACCTCAGTTGAATTTATCTTTACAGGACTCGTAAGTGCAAAGTCCCTGGATGTTTCTTGCATGGCCTTGAAAAGTCAAAGAGATACTCTGGAAAAAATTTAAAGCGAAATAGGGATGAATTGGTTCGGAGAATCTATGACCTGTTTAACAGATCCGTCTGTGATAAAAAGGTAGGATCAATGAATGAGCACTGATTGAGCACCTACTATACACCAGTACTCTTGGTGCTGTGAGGTGCACTAACCATATATACTTCCCGCCCTTGAGCAGAGGCAGTTGAGGTTGGGAGATGAGCCCTGGCACAAGTGAAAGCAATAGAGAATGTGTATGAGTTATAATGTATAGGACAGATGGCTGTTACCACAGGAGATCAGCAGAGGGAGAAATCATTGAGAGCCTCAACAGCCAGGAAGTAAGATTACCTGGAGGAAGTGAGACTCTGCTTAAAGGATGGTAAGTGGCGAGAACAACAGGATGGGGGAGAGGGAGAGTTGAGGCTCGACAATCAGGAAGAGAGGATTCTTGTGGAAGGATAATGGAAAAAGAGCTGTGTGACCTTGAACAAGTTACTTGACCTCAGTTTGCCTCAGTTTCTTCATCTGTAAAATGGGGACAACACGGTACATATTACCTCATAGGATTATTGTTACCCTTCTATAAGTTAATACACATACTGTGCCTAGAACAGGGTCTAGGACATAGTAAGCTCTTATTTTTTGATAGTGTAGGACTGGATACTGGAGGGCCTTGGGAATCAGGTTGGAGGAGGTTAAATTTACGTGAGAAGGCACCACTGCACAGGGATGGGGTGCATCAGGGAGTGAATAAAATTAACCCGCTGAAAGAAATTAACCTGACAGTAACCTGTGGGTATGGACTGGATTGGATAAAATCTGGAGGCAGAGAGACCTATTGGTCATTAGATTTTTCAGACTTTATCATCTCTGGTGACAACACTTTATGGAGGGAAGTTCTTACATATTCCTAAAGGTTCCCCAGCCTTTGGTGCCCTTCCGGATGACAGTGATGTCACATCAGATGGGTGGAACCTGAAGTGTTCTGAGTTGCATTTTCAGTTCAGCCTCGCCCACCTCAGCAGGGTTGTCCTTCTCTCCTTGGCTGCCCCAAGGACAAGAGAGCCCAAGTCCTGCACTCACATGTTCTATCAGTCTCCCTTGTGTCCTGATTGCCTGTTTATTGTCTTTACCCAGACTTCAATGTGGCTTTTATTCTCCTCTGAATGTTTTGATTTGTATTCTCTTTGAATAAATTTCTTCTCAAACTTGCTCTGAGCCAAGAACCTGGGGGAGAAAGTTCCTTTTCCTTTTTATTAGAGGGTAAAAAACTCTGGAGTTAATATTTTCTGGTCTGCTTAAAACTGCTTTCTGGGCCCAGCGTGGTGGCTCATGCCTGTAATCCCAGCACTTTGGGAGACCAAGGCAGGCGGATCACCTGAGGTCAGGAGTTCGAGACCAGCCTGATCAACATGGTGCAACCCTGTCTCTACTAAATACGAAAAATTAGCTGGGTGTGGTGGTGCACGCCTGTAATCCCAGCTACTTGGGAGACTGAGGCAGGAGAATCACTTGAACCTGGGAGGCAGAGGTTGCAGTGGGCTTAGTTTGCGCCATTGCACTGCAGCCTGGGCAACAAGAGCTAAAACTCTGTCTCAACAACAACAACAAAACAAAACTGCTTTCTGATTCCTTTAATTTGCTTTTCATTCTCAGCTGCCAGAGAAACTACGGATAGGCTGGAATAACAAGATGTTGAAAACTGCTGGCTCATGCAGCACTGGTGAGATGTGGTACCCAAAGAGGCGCCGCTTTGCCGCGATCCAGATTGGCTTGAAAGTCTGCGACTCTGCAGGTGATGGCAGGAGTGTGGCAGCTTCACCACTATGCTCTTTCCTTCTGACACTGTGCCTGTGAAATCACTCCTAGCTGGTAGCCTGTGTCACAGCTCGAACTGTCATTCTTGGGTGGGCAGGCATGCTGTGTGTTGCTTAGAGGACATAGTTATTGGATGTCTCACCATCCCTGTGAATCAAACCCATCGATCTTTATACCAGGCCTGCCTTTCTCTCTGCATTTCCCCCTTGCCAGCAGAAGCATCTTCATTCTCTCAGGGGCTGAGGTTCAAGGTCCTCTATGTCTAGCCAGTCACCAAATCTTCCTTCACAGTAGCTCACCATTCCTTCTCTATCTGTGCCTCCATCCAAGGACAGGCCCTCATCCCTGCTCCATTTCGTCTCCCATATGTAACTACATTGCTTTCCTGCTGAGAAACCAGGGCTTTTCAAGGCCTAGAGCCTGGCTTTTGAGGCCATTGTAATGTGCTCCTGTTTGGCTTGGCCAATCTTGTCTCTCAGTATTCTACCACTAGCCCACGCCCCAGACAGGCTGTCTTCACACTGGCCTTTAAAACATACCACAGGCTGGGTGCGTTGGCACACACCTGTAGTCCCAGCTATTTGGAAGGCTGAGGTGAGAGGCTCGCTTGAGCCCAGGAGTTCGAGGCTGTAGTACACTATGATCACACCTGTGAATAGCAGTTTCACTCCAGCCTGGGCAACATAGCGAGACTCAGTCTCTAAAATGTTTTTAAAAATGTGCCACATACTCATGTTTTGCCATACCCAGAATGGCCTTTCTAAATTCAATCAATTAGTAAGAACCTGTGAGATCCCAATTTCACCATGGAGCTTCTAACCAAATCCCACGGCCATAGCGATTGCTCCCCACCCTGTCCATCTCTGTTCCTGGAGGGCAGAAACTAGATCTTGTCTGGATATTTTTCTAGAAGTGCCTCACAAAAAAATGAGCATGTTGGAGCTGCTCTGAAAAGACCTGCTCACCGAAGGCCCTTTGCCATAAACAATATCGGGTTGAAGTAGGTTCACTATTCACTTTGAGAATCCTGGGAAGGTAGCACTCATGCTTACCTGCATGTGCTTCTGTAAGATAACCTTGTGTCTGGTGGGGCTGAAAGTCGAGGGGTTGTTGGGTAGCAGATAAGAAGAGGATTGGGGCCGGGTGTGGTGGCACACGTCTATAATCCCAGCACTTTGGGAGGCTGAGGTGGGTGGATCACCTGAAGTCAGGAGTTCGGGACCAGCCTGGCCAACATGGCGAAACCCCGTCTCTACTAAAAAAAAAAGACCAAAAAATCAGCCGGGCATGGTGGTGCACACCTGTAATCCCAGCTACTTGAAACCAGGAGGTGGAGGTTGCAGTGAGCTGAGATCACGCCATTACACTCCAGCCTGGGCGACAAAGCAAGACTGTCTCAAAAAAGATAAAAAAAAAAAAAGAGTATTGGTTTTAGTGCTCACAATTTCTTTTCATTCTTCTTTCAAGACCGAATCCGGGATACTTTGATCCATGAAATATGCCATGCTGCCTCCTGGCTGATTGATGGTATCCGTGATTCTCATGGTGATACATGGAAGTATTATGCCAGGAAATCCAACAGGATACACCCGGAGCTGCCCAAGGTCACCCGTTGCCATAACTATAAGATTAACTACAAGGTCCATTATGAATGTACTGGGTGCAAAACCAGGTAAGACTCTTCTTCTCAGACTTTTCCCAGTTACGTTTTGCTGGGGCCTCCAAGTGGCTCTTGAGTGATTTCATAAGTAGATGGCTGTCTGAATTGAGGAGGAGAACCTCTCTCCTTTCCATGTTCTCTTTCTCCTTTCTCTTCAGTAATTTGAGCCGGTCTGACCACTGCTGCCACTTGGTGCCCGGGTCTCTGACAACCCGGAGAAAATTATTGCTTTGGGCCCAAGGCCAACATCTCAGAGCCGATGCTGAGGTGCAGTGACTGATTCTTTTGTTGTGTGTTGTTCCTTTCCTTCCCAGGATTGGCCGCTACACCAAATCGCTGGACACCAGCCGCTTCATCTGTGGCAAATGTGAGGGGTCTCTGGTCATGGTGCCGTTAACTCAGAAACATGGGACCCGTATTGTGCCCCACGTATGACCATTTGCTGTGTATGTGCAGAAGTATTATAGAAAAATTAAGCAGGAGATGGCTAGGATTAGCCACGGGGATATGATGAAAACACTTGGCAGGAATTACAAGGCAATGAAGAATTCTTAAAGTTATCTGAGAGTATATTCATGTGAGCTATATCCTTTACTGGTAAGAAGTTTTAGAAAAGTTTGTTTTTGTGAAGTTAGGAATATTAGAATTTAGGTAATGTTAAGCAAGTAATATTAGAATTTAAGATTCAGGTTATTAATGATGATTGACCTTAACCAGGGACTCTGTTGCTAACTATTCTGTGCCCTTGACAGGGTATTTCTGAAGCCCTTGGGATCTACCTTGGGTCTTAGTTGAGTTCCATATTTTTCACATATAGGACAAAATGCAAAAGAAAAGTGAGTTTTCAAGAGTGGCAGGTTGAGAGAAAGAGGAGAACGCTGGAAAGAGGACAAGTTTTAGAGGCAACACTTAAACACCAGGGCTACTGTGACATCTATGTAGACAGGAAAGACAAACGTGTTTCATAAAATTCGTTGCTGATGGTATTGATTGAAACTATCTGAGCCATGTAATCAAAAAATAAAGTTTTCTGCATCTCACTTGTTAGCAAAGTCTGTTCATTGACTCCCTGCACCTAGAGCAGAACAGACCCTCTGGTCTTTTGTCCAAGACTCCGGACATCTGAAGCCCTCCAGGACTTGTCTAGAGGAGCGCGCCGCACTCCGTGTTTCTCTCTGGCTTCTGTGACTGCCCATAGGGACTTAGCAGCCTCCCTACTTCTTGGAGCAATTCAGGATATGGACTGGGATCCACATTGTATTCATTTCCTATGGTTGCCACAACAAATTACCACAAGCATAGTGGCTTAAAACAACACACATTTACAGTTCTGGCGGTCAGGTAGTCCATCACTGGTGCCACTGGGCTAAAATCAGGGTGTTGACAGGGCTGTGTACCTTCCTGGAGGCTCTGGGGGAGAATCTGTTGCCTTGTATTTTCCTTTTTTCTTTTTTTTTTCGAGACAGAGTCTTGCTCTGTCATCCAGGCTGGAGTGCAGTGGCACGGTGTTGGCTCACTGCAACCTCTGCCTCCTGGGTTCAAGTGATTCTCCTGCCTCAGCCTCCCGAGTAGCTGCGATTACAGGCACCTGCCACCATGCCCAGCTAATTTTTGTAGTTTTAGTAGAGACAGGGTTTCACTGTGTTGGCCAGGCTGGTCTGGAATTCCTGACCTTAAGTGATCGACGCACCTTGGCTTCCCAAAGTGCTAGGATTACAGGTGCGAGCCACTGCTCCCAGCCTTTTCTGCCTTTTAGAGGCTGCTCACATTTCCTGGGTTCATGGTCCCGTCCTCCAGAGGCAGCAACAGCTCCCTCTCTGACTCCCCTGCTGCCTCCCTCTTTCACTTTTATTTTTATGTATGTATATATGTATGTATGTATGTATGTATGTGTGTATGTATTGTCGCCCAGGCTGGAGTGCAGTGGTGCACGTGGACATCTTGGAGGCCACATTTTCAGCCGGCCACAAGCATCTTGACTACCCTGATACTTTTTCTAGGCAGGGTGCGTTCTGTCATTTCCCTGCTTTTCTTCATTTTGTAAAAGCTTGGAGTGTCTGGTGGCCACAAAGCGGGATGGTGTGTTTATATGGTGGGACGAGCTTCCCCAGCTAACTTGAGATTCTTCCTCCCCATTCCCACCTCTAGCCGTATCTGCAGTTTCAGCAGGGGCCCAGCTGGCCTGTGAAACTGGATCCTAGCACATTGGTGACTTAATTAGGGGGCACTGACAGTGCAGTAGACCCACCCGTCACCTTCTGTTTTAACTCAGTAGCCCTGTCACTTGCCTTTCTGGGAAACCCCAGTTATTTCCTCCCCTCACTTCAGCCTCATTGATAGCCCTGGAAAAATGCTCCCCACAGCCCGCCTCCAGGTGGCTGTGTGCTAATGACTATTGGCAAGTCATCTGGCCTTGCTTTTCTTCAAGCCCGCAGCCATTTCCCTAGTAAGCGCTTGTATCACTCACCTGAAAAACCAGTAGGGCCTTCTGAATGGTCTCCAATATCATCACCTGATCCCAAATTAACCTTTCAGTCTTACTTTCAGCCTTCCCACCTTTGCTACTGCCCTCCCTTATGCCTGGAAATACTACCTGCCCTTTAAGTCTTCAAGAAGCCTTCCCAAATGGCTCCAACCTTCAGTGCCCTGAGCTGTGGGTTCACTGTGCCACTTATTTGCCCCATGGCCCAGGCTGCTGGGTTTCACTAGTTTCGTACACATCTTGCCTCCTGTCCTGAGCTGCTGGAGTGCAGAGCTCTCGTGTTCATGTCTGATGGCCCCTTCCCCAATTATGTCAACCAGCTGCCTAACTGGTCACTCTGCACCCAGGTACTTGGGTGTTTCCCTGTGAGTAGAACAGGAGTGCCCACGGGGGCAGAGACAAAGCTGCAGACAGACATTGATGAAGGCAGGATGGGCTGGCATAGACCCAGGGCCAGGCAGGGAGAAGCAGAAGTGCCCCTGGAGCCCAGGTGGGCTGGCTGTAATGATGCACGAACACGCCTTGGTCCTGACGATCTTGTTTATTGAACAGTTTTAAGCAGGATTTTCGACGTAAAAATAAAAGCAAATATAGAGGTCTTGGGGACCATGGCCACAGTCACTGCTGAGCTGGAGGCCTGGGCTGGGCTGCGGCTTCATGGGGCAGCGCCCTCTATGCCATGCCTTGTACTCCCAGCACTTGGGGAAGGTGAAGTTTTAGTTTCCAAATGAGAAGGGCAGTGGGGCTCCACGCAGCCACCTCGGGCGGCAGGATGGGGCTTGGCAACTAAGGAGCAGCAATGGTGCAGTCCTCAGAGCTGGGAGGGTGGCTTGTGGCTTCCCTGGAGACCTGGTGGTGCTGGGGCTGCCAGTGAGTCCCGGGAGCGAGGATGTGGGGAGAGCCAGAACCGGCTCAGCAGAGGGAGGGAGGAGCCTGGAATGCGGGAAAGTCAGACTGTGTGGGCGAAAGGGGAGCCCGGATTCCGGCCTCACAAGCCCGAGTAGGAGGCCTCTGAGGTCTCAGACCAGGATGAATCCCGGCGGGAAGACGATGGCTGCCTCTGGAGCCCTCTCTGGTTGGGGCAGCCCAGGCGCAAGAGCAGCATCCACATCCGCTCCCGGAACTTGACCCCTACAAAGGCATAGAGCAGGGGGTTGAGGCAGCAGTGCATGTAGCCCAGGCCTGAGGTGACCGACTTGGCCACGTCTACCCTGCTTTCTCGGCCACAGTTCCGGGCTAAAGCGCCCAGGTCCATGAGGATGTCCACCAGCACCACCAGGTGATAGGGGGTCCAGCAGAGGGCAAAGGCCACCACGACCACCACCACCAGCCGCATGGCCCGCAGGCGCCGCTGGCCCCTGGAGACCAGCAGCACGGCCAGGATGTGGGCATAGCAGTAGGCCATGACCAGCAGGGGCAGCAGAAAGCCAGCCACCAGCTGCAGCACCCGCAGAGCCGTGCGGCCCACCTGTGGGAAGTTGTACTGGCAGTGGGTGGCGTTGAGGCGCTCGTCATGATGGGCCGACAGGAAGATGAAGTCTGGGAGGGCGAAGAGCAGGCAGAGCCCCCAGACAGCCAGGCAGGTGAGGGTCACGCGGGCCGGGGGCCCCCTGCGGTAGAGCTGGGTGGCGTGCACTATGTTCAGGTAGCGGTCAAAGCTGATGCAGGCCAGCAGGAGGGCCCCTGCGTAGAAGTTGATGTTGAAGAGGGCACCTGCCAGTTTGCAGAGGCCAGAGCCAAAGACCCACTGGATGGCAGCGTCCACTGCCCAGAGTGGGAGCGTCAGCACCAGCAGCGTGTCTGCCACAGCCAGGTGGAGCAGGAAGGTGTCGGTGCTGCTCAGGGCTGCCCGCCGGCTCAGCAGCACCGCTGCCACCGCGCCGTTGCCCAGCAGCCCCAGCAGAAAGAGGAGGCTGTAGAGGGCCGGCAGGAAGGCCCGGTCGAAGTTCAGGCTGAAGTCCTGTGGGCAGGGCGGGGAGGTACAGCACGAATCACTCTCGTTTTCTCCATAGTCATAGGAAGAGCTGAAGTTCTCCAGGAGGGCGGCAACCTCGGCGTCATTTAGCACTTGGTGGTCACTCACCTGTGAGGGAGGGAACGCAGAGGAAGGGGCTGTGTAAAGGCCCGGCAGGAACTCCTTTGTGACTGAGTCTGATTTAGTCTGTGATTTACTCTGAGCAGCTCCTCCTATAACTGTCCCCGCCAGTCTTCCAGGGCCATACCTCCTCAACTCCATCCGCTCAGCCTGGGCTCTGGGATGGTGACTTCCCTTCTCAAAGGCTGCTTCTCTTGAACTCTTCTGCGTGATCCCATAGGCCCAGGACCCCTGGGCAGGAGGAAGAGCGTCCCCCCGGTGCCCAGAGCCCTCTCTGTCCACTGTCCTGTCTCTCCCCACTCTCCCTTCACAGCTTGCCTTGCATCCTCAGTGCCCCACCCCCAACACATAGTTCAATCACCTCCCTCCCCAGTGCCTCTCCACAATCCCCTTTTCCAGTCACTGACCCTCCTCTTCCCTCCTCGGCCCTTGTCCGGGGACCCCAACTTCCTGTCCCCCTCTCCCCGTGTGGCCTCTCTACAAGTCACCACGCCTCCCAAATGCATGTGGTCTGCCCAGTCCTTCCCCCTCCCTACACTGAGGCTTGCACGGCCATTTAGTTGCCCACGAGGGGATCCCCCACTGAGCTTGAGAAGGAATCTTCTTTACCCCCTCACCCCCAGCACTGCGGACCTGCAGGCCTCCGCAGTGCCAATTCAATCCAGCATGCGAGAGTCAAAGCTCCAAGTCGCCTGAAGGGAGCCTTAGAGTCTACTTGCCCCCCCCGCCCCCGCATTTTGCAGACGAGACACCAAAGCCAGAGAGGAGAGGAGAGGCACCCAGGGTCAGTGGCCAAGCTGGGTTCCTAATTCCCCAGTGCTGTTTCTGCCATAACCCATGCAGCCTCCAGCTACTCACCCAACCCTGTGGTGACCCTGGGCTGTGAGCGAGCCGTGGTATTCCCCTAGTGCCCCGGGTTCTCCACTTCGAACTCTGTCCTGGCCTTGCTGGGCAGCAACACTTACCTCAAGGACCATGGCTGGGCTGGTGCTCTGGCTGCTGGGTGATGTGCTGCCTGCCCCTCTGCTTTGGTGGTTGTGGTTGGAAACCTGCAGTCACAGAGGAAGTGGGAGTTTCAGGCAGTTCTCAGCAGCAGCCTGTTCCAGGGAGTTACCTCTACCAGACCTCCCTAAACCTTAGGCCGCAGAGTTTCCGTGGCTGAGTGAAGCCTTTCTGGAGGAGCTGGCCACAAGCTTGGGACCAGAAAAGCTGGGCAGAGGATGACTGGCTGGGGGAAGGTCCTTTGAGAAGAGAGGTCTGAAGAAGAACCAATGCAGCTGAGAAGTGAAGGGCAGCCCTGCTGCCTGCACTGGTAGGGTCAGTGCTCCATAGATTGGAACTCATCTGTCCTGACCTTGAGTTGATCTTTGCATGATTGTAAAGACTGGGTAGAGAAATAAGTCTGTAGAGAAGATCCACCTTCTTAAAAATTTCAGTCAGGTGCAGTGGCTCATTCCTGTAATCCCAGCTACTGGGGAGGCTGAGGCAAGAGGATCACTTAAGGCCAAGAGTTTGAGACCAGCCTGGGCAACATAGCGAGGCTCCATCTCTACCAAAACTAAAAGAAGCCAGCCAGGCATGGTGGCATGTGCCTGTAGTCCTAACTACTTGGGAGCCTGAGACAGGAGGATTGCTTGAGCCCCGGAGTTCAAGGCTGCCTTGAGCTACAATTGTACCACTGCACTCCAGCCTGGTGACAGAGTGAGACCCTGTCTCTTAAAAAGGAATTAAAATATTTTTTAAAAAGTCATTACCCTAAATCTAGCTCTTTACCATCGCCCCTCCCTGCTAATCAATGGGGAAAAGGAAAGGGAACTACCAGTAATGAACTTGCTATGTGCTAGACATTGCTTTAGGTGCTTTCTCTGACACTGCCTTATTCCAACCACACAACTCACTTGTGAAGTGCGGGGTTATCTGCATGGATGATTCAGAAAGGGGACAGGCCTTCCCCAGACACACCAATTAAAGGTGGGCGTGAGGATTGATCCCACGGCTGTCTGATTCTCCTTTTCCTACTCATGACACTGTCTTCAGTTTCTTTTAAGTGAATAAGCTATGATATATTCATGCAGTTAAAAACAAATGAAATAAAGCTACACATTTTAACATGGATGCATCTAGAAAAGCCAACAATCACATGGTAGAAGAGGCAAGTTACAGAATGCCATGTATAGTTTGATGCCACTTACATAAACTCTAAAAACCACTGCAAAATCAATACCATGTTGTTTTGGGTAACACTGTTTGTTCTCAAAGTTTAAAACAGGGATGGGAGATACCACAAGTTCATAAAAGCAGTTGCTTCTGGGGCAAGAAGGATGGGGTTGGGGAGGAGGCCATAGGAACCTCTTGACCTTAAGGAAAAGCTGTAAGGCAGCCTTGGTACAGCACATCAGTCACTTTATGGCGGAGAGTGGTGAACAGTTCCTCTCCCCACCTGCCCTCAGCTCTCCCCTTCGCCTTCTTCTCCCCTCCCTGTCGCCCTCTTCTCATTATCAGTGGGCAAGGCTGCCTATAACTTGCTTCTACCAAGCAGTTTCCTCTTTCTGTCTCTCCCTCAGTTGGAAAGCAGGGGTGGAGGGAGAGAGAGAAAGATGAGAGAAGAGAAAGGGGGGGGGGGGGAGAGAGAGAGAGAGAGAGAGAGAGAGAGAGAGAGAGAGAGAGAGAGAGAAGCAAATGCTAGCCCATGGTCTTGGGGCCAGTTTTCAGCCAGAATGCTCCACCAAAGCCTCCAGGCTAGGGCCTGGAATTCAATTTACACCTACTCACATGATGCATACTTGCAAGGCATCAAGGCCCTTCCCCTCCTGTGGACAGATGTGACTCTCCTTGCTCTAAAACAGCTTGTCACCTGCAGGTTCAGGCCAGAGGGAACTGAGGGCCTGGCAGAGGTCAGGAGCAGTGCCAGTGGAGCAAACAGGAAGGATTCCAGAAAGCAGGCCAGTTAGGATGAGCAGGACTTGGCCAGTAGCTACCTATGGGAGTGGAAAAGGGATGGGAGCTGGGACCACAGTTTCCCAGTGCTGACCTGTGAAGAGGTTTGAGTTCCCTAGGCTTCTGCAAATGAGAAAATTGACCACGGAAAGCCACATCTGTTCCATTTAAAGGCCTGTCTTGTATTCAGCAGTCATGTTATTTGTCCCCTTTTTTTGGTATCAAAAGGGCCTTTTCTTTGTGAAATGATGGGGAAAATAGATGGTAGTTTTGGAAATATCTTGTGATGGCAGAAGTTGACAACCCAATGTGGGTCCTCTAAATCAGCAGTCCCCAACCTTTTTGGCACCAGGGACTGGTTTCATGGAAGACAATTTTTCCACGAACTGGAGTGGGGATGGTTTCGGGATGAAACTGTTCCACTTCGGATCATCAGGCATTAGATTCTTATAAGCAGTGCACAACCTAGATCCCTCCCATGCGCAGTTCACAACAGGATTTGTGCTCTGCTGATCTGACAGGAGGCAGAGCTCAGGCAGTAATGCTCCCTTGCCCTGCAGCTTACCTCCTGCTGTCCAGCCTAGTTCCTAACAGGCCACAGACCAGTATACTGGTATACTGGTCCACGGCCTGTGGATTGGGGAGCCCTGCTCTAAATAGATGTTGAAATGTTACTGGTCCATGTGAAAGATAAAAATCCAGGCCAGGCATGGTGGCTCATGCCTGTAATCCCAGCACTTTGGGAGGCCGAGGCGGGTGGATCACCTGAGGTCGGGAGTTTGAGACCAGCCTGACCAACATGGAGAAACTCCGTCTCTACTAAAAATACAAAAATTAGCCGGGCATGATGGCGCATGCCCATAATCCTAGCTACTCGGGAGGCTGAGACAGGAGAATTGCTTGAACCCAGGAGGCGGAGGTTGTGGTGAGCCAAGATCACGCCACTTCACTCCAGCCTGGGCAACAAGAGTGAAACTCCATCTCAAAAAAACAAAACAAAACAAGACAAAAAATTAACCAGGCTGGCATATGCCTGTAGTCCCAGCTACTCGGGAGGCTGAGGCAGGAGAATGGCTTGAACTCAGGAGGGGGAGACTGCAGTGAGCTGAGATCGTGCTACTGTACTCCAGCCTGGGCGACAGAGTGAGACTCGTCTCACAAAAAAGAAAAAAAGGTAACCCTGGTGTCCTCCCTGGTGTCCTTCCAGTCTCCTCACTTGTTTGTCGCATGTCCTTCCCAGGTTGCTGGGAAGGATACATGAGAGTAGGGCAAGAGCTTTGGAAAGGGGCAGAGAGCTTTCCTTTCTGAGCTTGGACACCCTGATATCAGGGCCGTGTCCTGATAGCCCAAGCTGGGCTATGGGGCTGAGCTGTTCCTGGTGAGGCCATGATGTTGTGGGAAGAATGCTAAACTTGTCTGAGTTCCAGCCCTGACTCCACCCTGTTCAACCTGTGTGACTTTGGACAAATTACATAGCTGAGTTGAGCCAGTTTCCTCAGCAGGGTTGTTAAAAAGATGACCTGGAATAACCAAGTCTGTAGGCTTCTAGCACAGGGCCCAGAGCTTAGTAGGAGTGCAATCGAGAATGTTGAGTGAGAGAGATGTTGGCTACAAACCCGGAGCAACCAGGAGCCTTTCATATCAAGGGAGCCAGTGATAGAGGGTGGCACTTGTGGGGCATACAGGCGTGGACTTGGCTGGAAGGCTGGTTTTCCACAGAGGCCACCTCCTGCCTTAACTGAGGGTGGAGGGGGACGGTGGGTTTGCCAGTCCTAGCTGAATCCTCTGGCTGCCCAGCTGTGTAATCTCAGGCAAATTATTTAATCTCTGTACCTTGGTTTCCTCATCTGAAAAATGGGTCTAAGGATAGTATACATTTGATAGGGTTGCTCTGGGGACTGCAAACGATATGTGTAGAAAGTGTCTGGGGCAGGGTAGGTGCCCAGTGAGCAGCAGTCTCCTCCTGCTCTAGGAACTTTTCAAACCGACCCCTCCCAACCTCCCAATTGCAAGTCTGTGGTGGGCTTCTGCCGTCATGTACAGCTAAGATGCCTTAGAAGGTTCCTGCGTTATGGGGCCAAGCCAAACCCTTGACCAGCTGTCTAATTTGGTTCTTTCTGGTCCCAAACAGCTCCCAGACCAGGACAGAACCAGGCCCAGCTTAGGGGAGAGCCGCCTGGCCAAGAGCCTGCAATCAGAGTTCTGGCTGGTGAGCCTCCTGCCTCCGCCCTCCAGAGCAGCTGGCGGGGAAGCCTGAGGAGGAAGTTAGTCAGAGTGAAGCTGCTCCGGGCCCCACCTGTGGTCAAGGTGTGAAATGTGCACCTGGCTCTTCTCTGCCACCCCTCCCCCTGTTTTTTTCTTTTTTTCACACCTCTGGGCTGTGGTTTGAGGAGATGAGAGGCTCAAAGGTTGAGGCCTGGGCCCAGTGCCTCACAGGAAGGAGGGCCCCTACTGCTGTCTGCCAGGCCGGCCAGCCTGGGAAAAGGGCCATTTCCTCCTCCTCTCTGTCAGAGTCAGCTGCTTCACAACCTCTCTCACAGCTCCTCTGAATGCCTCTTGGAGCACTACTCCAAAAGCTCCTGGACTCGGCTGCGGGCCCCAGGCTATTAGGGGAGCAGGCTCAGTCAGGCCTGAGGTTCCCGTGTGGCCCAGGCTGGGGCTGAGACTCTCTTACGTGAAAT
Source organism: Rhinopithecus roxellana (assembly GCF_007565055.1). Taxonomy (NCBI): domain Eukaryota; kingdom Metazoa; phylum Chordata; class Mammalia; order Primates; family Cercopithecidae; genus Rhinopithecus; species Rhinopithecus roxellana. Next base: position 25,734,765 of record NC_044555.1, read on the forward strand.
TAAGAAGAGTCCGAGCCCTGGGCAGGGGCGTGTATCTGCTCCAGACAGTGCTGGGACCCTGGGCTTCCTTCTCCTGGCCCTGAATTTCCCTTGAAAGATAACTGAAGTCACAGGGAGACCTGGGGCCTGGGGCCTGCCTCTTCCTCTGCCCATGTCCCGCAGCTCTAATCCCTCCTGGGAGGCAAGTCCATTTTAAGTGCTGGGGGCCATGGACTGGGGCCTTGGGAGCCCAGGAGGTGGGACAGACAGCCCCAACCCAGGAGGGTGAGTTCCCAGACGTGTGGGGACACTGCTTTTGGGGGACTGGAGAAGGCCTCACAGGGGAGATGAAGTTTGAGCTTGGTCTTGGAGGACGTTGCTGCTGTTTGTCACGTGGCAAAGGGAGACGAGGCTGTTCTCAGGCTGGGGGAACACCAGGTGCCAAGACAAGGAAGTAAGGAAGAGCTCCTCACACCAGGGGCGATCAGACTGGTTAGAACGGAACATTCTTGTGAGGGCAGGGTAGAGGGGGCTGGAAAGCAGCTCAGGACCCAAGCCCCACCACCGAGCACAATGACCTTCCTGTCATCCTGTCTCTGGCAGTTCCCTGGGAACTATTAAATAAAACGACTTCCATTCTGCAAGGCTTTACTTTCATACACACAATCTCCTTTAAACCGTTCAGCCATCCAGTGAGGGAGAGGCTACTGCGCCCATTTTGCAGAATGGAGGTTCAGAGAGGTGAAGTGATCTGTCCAAGCCTAGTCAGCCAGGAGGGCTGTGTCACACTGCCAGCCCTCCAAACATCCTGCTGCTCAAGGACACATCAGGAGCCACACATTCCTCATCACACAGCCCTAATCAGGCATCTTGTGTGGTGAGAGCGGACACCCACTTGGCTGGGCTGGAGCCGTAGAGGGGAGTGTTGACATAATTTGCTTCTTGCATTTCCTTGGGTTTCCCCACAGGATGAGGTCAACCAGGGTCATAAGAACTGAGGACATTTATTTGTTTTGGGGCTTTTTTTAGTTCTTTTTTTTTTTTTTTGCTTGTTTTTGTTTTCTGTTTTTTAGAGACAGGGTCGCACTCTGTTGCCCAGTGAGGAGTGCGATCGTAGTTCACTGGAGCTTCGACTCCCTTGGCTCAAGCAATCCTCCTGCCTTAGCCTCCTGAGTAGGTGGGACTGTTGGCATGTGCCACCACGCCCAACTTATTATTATTATTTTTAAACTTTTTGTAGAGACAGGGGTCGTCTCGCTATGTTGCCCAGGTTGGTCTCCAACTCCTGTACTCAAGCCATCCGCCCGCCTCAGCCTCCCAAAGTATTGGGATTATAGGCGTGAGCCACCTCACTGGATGGACATTTATTGATTACCTATGTGCTAGGTGCTGTTCTCAGGGTTTTACTGGGATGAATTCATTTAATACCCACAACTATGTAGTAACTATGCGGCCGTTACTATCATCATCATCCTCATTTTATAGATGACAGAAACACAGAAAGTTCAAGTCACATAGCTAGTTAGTGGCACAGGCTCCTCACCCTCCCCCATTACACTCTACAGGGACGCTGTGTAAGGTGAGAGGGGCTGGGAGTGAGAGCGTCGTTCAAAGAGGACTACTTTGGCCTTGTCTGTATTGTTTTATTCAGAGACTGCATTCATGTATTAGCTGTGTTATTAAACAGTCATCAAAAAGGAGAATAAGGCCGGGCACGGTGGCTCACACCTGTAATCCCAGAACTTTGGGAATCTGTAGTGGGCAGATCACAAGGTCAGAAGTTCAAGACCAGTCTGGTCAATATGGTGAAACCCTGTCTCTACTAAAAATACAAAAATTAGGCATGTGACAGGCGCCTGTAATCCCAGCTACTCAGGAGGCTGAGGCAGGAGAATCACTTTGACCTGGGAGGCGGAGGTTGCAGTGAGCCGAGATCACGCCACTGCACTCCAGCCTGGGCAACAGAGCAAGACTCTGTCTCAAAAAAAAAAAAAAAAAAAAAAAGGAGAATAAGCTGGGCATTGTGGCTCACGCCTGTAATCCCAACGCTTTGGGATGCCAAGGTCAGCAGATGGCTTGAGCACAGGAGTTTGAGACCAGCCTGGGCAACACAGTAAAACCCTGTCTCTCTAAAAAAAAAAAAAAAAAAAAAAAAAAAATACAAAGATTAGCTGGGCATGGTGGTGCACACCTGTAGTCCCAGCTGCTCGGGAGGCTGAGGTGGGAGGATCACCTAAGCCCGGGAAGTTGGGGCTGCAGTGAGCCGAGATCACACAACTGCACTCCAGCCTGGGTGACAGAGCAAGACCCTGTCTCAAAATAATAGTAATAATAAAAGAATAAAATTAAGCTAAAAGATTGGGACAATTGGTAAAATTTGAATATGGCCTGGAGATTAGACAAAAACCTTATATTCCTGTTATTTTGCTAATTTGGACAATGTAAGAGAATGTCCTTGTTTGTAGGAAATACACATTGAGGTATTTAGAAGTTAAGGGTCATGATGTCTGCAATTTACTTTTGTGTGACTTGGAAACCAAATATGCAGAGCAAGAGAGAATGCACAAAGGATAAAGCAAATGGGGTGACATGCTAACAACTGGTGATACGGAGGAAGTGCATAAAGGAAATCTTTGTACTATTCTTGCAACTTGTTTGTATTAGGTTAGTGCAAAAGTAATTGCAGTTTTTGCAAATTTAATTGCAAAGACTGCAATTACTTTTGCACCAACCTATAAGTTTTATGTTACATCAAAATAAAAGGCCGGGCATGGTGGCTTACGCCTGTAATCCAGGACTTTGGGAGGCCGAGGCGGGCGGATCATGAGGTCAGGAGTTTGAGACCAACTTGGCCAACATAGTGAAAGCCCGTCTCTACTAAAAATACAAAAATTAGCCGGGCATGATGGCGTATGCCCATAATCCCAGCTACTCGGGAGGCTGAGGCAGGAGAATCACTTGAACCCAGGAGGCGGAGGTTGTGGTGAGCTGAGATCGCACCATTGCACTCCAGCCTGGGCAACAAGAACTCTCAAAACAAAACAAAAAATAAAAAAATAAAAATAAAAATACAAAATTAGCCGGGCGTGGTGGTACATGTCTGCAGTTCCAGCTACTCGGGAGGCTGAGGTGGGAGAATCATTTGAACCCGGGAGGCGGCGGTTGCAGTGAGCCGAGATTGCACCATTGCACTCCAGCCTGGGTGACAGAGTAAGACTCCGTCTCAAAAAAAATAAAAAGTACCGAAAGAATCTCAGGCAGGATGGGTTTGATATTGGATGCTATTCCCTGAATCGGCTTAGAGGCCGTTTGAGAAGAAGGTGGGGTCAAGCCTGCCTGGGAACACATCTTTTCTGGCAGTGGCCTCTGGCCTCATCCCAGTCCCAGGAAAGCACCACTCCCTCACTCACTTGGTTCCCACCTTTACTGCTTGTGGCCTCACTTTGTGCTTCTAGAGTCCTGGACTTCTTCCCTTTTCCCACTGTCTGGCTACCTCCAACCTCTCAGCCAAGTTCCTCCTGACTTCCCCTGCAGCCTTTTGGACCAGGGAGGGAAGCCTGCCTGCCCTCCAGCTGCAAGGCATCAGCAGCCCGCTTCTCCAAGCCACTCAGGGCCCCTCAAGGAATACAGACCATGCCAGAGGCTCCCGGGGTGACCCCATACTTGGCTCAGACTGGCTGAATAGAAGGGATTTGGGTTGTGTTATTCAGAAGGTGTCATCAGCGGAGAGCCTGAAGTTCCTTTTCCCAGACTGAAGAGGGCCTGCACAGCTGGCTAGGGCCGCTTCCTGAAGAGCAGGTAGTCTGGACTGGGCATGGCCTGGGGCTCTTGGCTGCTGCTGGGCTTCCAGGAACAGGGAAAGGCACACCCTAGAAACCGTGGTGTCCAACCCAGACACTTCACTGAGCAAAACTGCCGAGTAACGTTCTTCCCTGGGTCCATACCTTCTGAGACACCCAATAATGCTTGAAGCTGCCCTCCCAAGACCTGCATGAGGCCTCTTAATTGTGGGCCCGACTCTGGGCCGAACTTTACCTGCTTGGACTCTCAGGCCTTCTGGAAAATTCCTCAACAAGCCAAAACTCGTTTTCTACAATCCCAAGAGGGTGTGGTGTTGGCCTTGGGGACTTTGTCCGCATGTCCTGTGCCGAGGTGCCACGGCCCAGGCCCTGCCTCCTCTTAGAGTGGAGCCCATATTTCTCCAACTAGGCAGTCAGCCATCTGTACAGGCATAGGCATCAGTGGCAGTCTGGCCAGATCCTGGCTAGTCCCACGCAAGGCAGGGCAGCAGAGTGGGTAAGCACTTGGACCCTGGAGCAGGCTGTCTGGATTGGGTTCCTGGTCCTGGCTCTGCCATTTACTAACTATGTGACCTCGGACAGGTTATTTCACCTCTCTGCCTTCTGGACTAAGAGTCAATCTAGGGCTGGGTGTAGTGACTCATGCTTGGGTGCTCCCAGTACTTTGGGAGGCCGAGGCGGGTGGATCATTTGAGGTCAGGAGTTTGAGATGAGCTCGACCAACATGTTGAAACCCCGTCTCTACTAAAAATACAAAAAATTAGCCAGGCGTGATGGTGGGCACCTGTAATCCCAGCTACTGGGGAGGCTGAGGCAGGAGATCGCTTGAAGCAGAAGGTGGAGGTTGCAGTGTACTGAGATCGCACCACTGCACTCCAGCCTGGATGACAGAGCCAGACTGTCTCAAAAAAAAAAAAAAAAAAAAAAAGGAAGCTTGAGGAGACAACAAATTAAAAACATCCTCTCGCTTGTGGCACCCACGAATTCCTCACTCACAAAATCCCAGACTAACTGCTGACTAAGCCAAAACATCTGAAGATGGGTGGACAGATAGATGGCCACAACAACAATATTGACCAGGAACACTCCCCAAGTGCCAGGTGCTGCTTAAAGTACTTTTACAGCCAGGCGTGGTGGCTCACGCCTATAAGCCCAACACTTTGGGAGGCCAATGGGAGCGGATCACAAGGTCAGGAGATCGAGACTATCCTGGCTAACACGGTGAAACCCTGTCTCTACTAAAAATACAAAAAAAACTAGCCGGGCATGGTGGCGGATGCCTGTAGTCCCAGCTACTCGGGAGGCTGAGGCAGGAGAATGGCGTGAACCTGGGAGGCAGAGCTTGCAGTGAGCCGAGATCGCACCACTGCACTCCAGCTTGGGCGATAGAGCGAGACTCAAGTCTCAAAAAAAAAAAAAAAAAAAGCACTTTTACATATATGTATTCTTGTGAAAACTCTTTGAGACAGGTTCTATTTTTATTTCTCTTTTAAGGATGATAAAACAGACTCAAAGAGGCTAAGTCACTTGCCCAAGATCAAACGGCTAGTAAGTGACAAAGCCTGACTTTCAAACCAAGCCATCTGGCTTCAAAGTCTACACTGCTAACCAGCCCACCCTTCTGTCTCTGGGAATACATTTTATTTTGTGAATACCCTTCCTGCCTCCAAATGGATTTGAAAAGACCATGATATGAATTAAGGGGCTGAGGACACCCAGTCCAGGACGTGGTGATGGGCTCTGGAGTGGAGCACTGAGACAGCACAGGGGCTGTCGTGAGAACCACGGCAGGGCATCTTCCTGGAGCCAGGGAGTGTGGGAGTGCCTCAGACACTCTGCAGTTACCGAGGACAGGAGGTCTAGGGGTCAGAAACTAGAGGTGGTTACCAAGGAAACTTAACAGTGCAGTAAAGCTCTGTCTAGTTCTAAAAAAAAAAAAAAAAAAGCGAACGATATTTTTAAAAAGTTAAGGCTGGGTGTGGTGGCTCACGGCTATAATCCCAGCACTTTGGGAGGGCAAGGCGGGTGGATCACCTGAGGTTGGGAGTTCGAGACCAGTCTGACCAACATGGAGAAAACCCATCTGTACTAAAAATACACAATTAGCCAGGCCTGGTGGCACGCGCCTGTAATCCCAGCTACTCAGGAGGTTGAGGCAGGAGAATTGCTTAAACCCGGGAGGTGGAGGTTGCAGTGAGCCAAGATCATGCCATTGCACTCCAGCCTGGGCAGCAAGAGTAAAACTCCATCTCAAAATAAATACATAAATAAATAAAAATAAAAAGTCAATTTTTTTTCAAGGATGGCTTTGGACAAACCCTCCGTGAGACTCAGATGAACTTTTAGCATATTTGCTAGTGAGTAGTGGTCTTTCACATAACTAATTACCTGGAGTATTTAGCATTACCACAGCTTATAAAATAGCTAGAGAAGCGCTTTCATCTGAAGAGGCACAGGGTAATGGGATGGTCGAAGAGGATGGCTGTGGTGTGGGCAGGGAAGGTGAGTCTGGAAGAGGGGAGATGGTATGGGGGCAGGTAGGTTCAGGGAGACCCGTTAGAGGGCAGGAGGGTGTTAGTTGAAGTGGAAGTAGCAGGGTGGCCGAGAGCAGAGAGAGGAGGCGATAAAGAGCCGAATCCACAGGATTGACTGGCCACCCCCAGGCCAGTCTGCCTCTAGCGGGGCTCCATCCATGTTCACTGTGAGGATGGCACTCACCGTGAACCATTGGCTTGCCCTCTGGCCCTCATGCCAGGTTGGAGAAACCATGCACAAAAGGAATCTGTTCACTTTCACTGAACCTCAACTTATTTAAGAAGGAACCTTCACCTTCTCACAAAAGATCACCTCCTGTCACTGCTATCACTATCCCCAAACACGAATGGTCTGCAGGACACGCTTTGGCAAACACCAGCCCAGAGAATGGAGGCTGTTCTCCTGGCCTGGCCATTAAGGGCTTCCATGATCTGGCCCCAGCCTCCAGGCCAGCCCGATTCTCCACTCTCTCTTGTGCATCCTATATTCCAGCCGAACTGGGCCGCATGCTGTTGTAGACCTGCTCCAAGCTTCCACTGCTTGGCTGGTCTGTCTGCCCGAGTCCCACCCACTATCCAGGACTCAGAGATGCAGCTCAGAGCCACAAAGGCATGAAAAGTACCTTTAGCTGGACTCTGTGGCTCTGCCTGAGGGCCCCAGGTGACGGGGCAGGACACAAAGGAAAGATGAGGAGACCCAGGAGAGGAAGCAGGAAGTTTCAGTACCCTATGACTGCCTTCCAAATATAGAACTAAGTTGAAGCGATTCTGCAGGGCAAGTCTCTGACTAGAAGTGTCCTTTGCCATCTGATCCCCTGCCTCCAGATTTCTTACCCTCAGAATCATTAGTCAATGATTTCCCAAACTCCACTGGGAATCAGTGAACAACTGTAGTAGAAAGGACAAGGCAGGCTCTAGTGAATTCCAATGGGAGCTCAATTGGGTACAGGAACCGTGTAGCATGGTAGTAGTAAATGGGCTTTTTTTGGTGTCAGACCCGCCTAGGTCTCAATCCCAATCCCATATCGACCAATTCATAGCTGTGTGATTTGGACAAATCACTTCACTTCTCTGAGCCTCAGTTTCCTTGTGTACAAAGTAGAGATGACACCCACTTTATATGATAATAATGAAATGGTTGTTGAGAGCATTACAAGAGATTAATTTGGGTAAATAACCTGGTGAAATGCCTTGCCTTCTCTGATCACCCACTGTAAAATACACCCTGCATCCCTCTCTATCCTTTTGGCCCATTATATATACGTGTATATATATGTGTGTGTGTGTGTGTGTGTGTGTGTGTATATATATATATATATATTTTTTTTTTTTCCTTGAGACAGAGTCTCACTCTGTAACCTAGGCTGGAGTGCAGTGGCGCAATCTCGGCTCACTGCAACCTCTGCCTCCTGGGTTCAAGCGATTCTCCTGCCTCAGCCTCCCAAGTAGCTGGGAGTACAGGTGCACACCACCACGCCCAGCTAATTTTTTTTTTTTTTTGTATTTTTAGTAGAGATGAGGTTTCACCATGTTGGCCAGGCTGGTCTCAAACTCTTGACCTCAGGTGATCCATCCATCTTGGCCTCCCAAAGTGCTGGGATTACAGGTGTGAGCCACTGTGCCTGGCCCATTTTATATTCTTTATAGCATTCATCACTATCTGCTACTTATTTGCTTATTTATTGATTGATTATTTCACTAGAATATACTTTTCACAAGAGATATAATTTGGGTTTTATAAATCACTGTATCACCAGGGTCTTGAATCATTTCTGACGCATAGTAGGTGCTCATTCAACAAATACATTTTTATTTATTTAAATATTCAATAAATAGGCTGGGTGCAGGCGCTCATGCCTGTAATCCCAGCACTTTGGGAGGACGAGGAGGGCAGATCACTTGAGGTCAGGAGTTTGAGACCAGCCTAGATGACATGGTCAGAGGAATTTAAACCAGACGACTCCATCTTGAACAGGGGCTGGGTAAGATAAGGCTAAGACCTGCTGGGCTGCATTCCCAGGAGGTTAAGGCATTCTTAGTGAGAGGATAAGAGGTCAGCATAAGATACAGGTCAAAAAGACGTTGCTGATACAACAGGTTGCAGTAAAGAAGCCGACTAAAATCCACCAATACTAAGATGGCGACAAGAGTGACCTCTGGTTGTCCTCACTGTTACTCTCCCACCAGTGACAGTTTACAAATGCCATGGCAATGTCAGGAAGTTCCCCTATAAGGTCTAAAATGGAGAGGCAGGAATAATCCACATCGCTTGTTTAACATATCATCAAGAAATAGGGCCAGGCTCGGTGGCTCACACCTATAATCCCAGCACTTTGGGAGGCTGAAGAGGGCGGATCACCTGAGGTCAGGAGTTCAAGACCAGCCTGGCCAACATGGTGAAACCCTGTCTCTACTAAAAATACAAAAATTAGCTGGGCATGGTGGTGGGTACCTGTAATCCCAGCTACTTGGGAGACTGAGGCAAGAAAATCGCTTGAACCCAGGAGGCGGAGGTCACAGTGAGCCGAGATCGCGTCACTGCACTCCAGTCTGGGGGACAGAGGGAGACTCCATCTCAAATAAATAAATAAATAAATAAATAAATAAAAATTGAAAAATAAAATAAATAAAAATAAAAATGGGCAACCAGCAGCCCTTGGAGCTGCTCTGCTTATGGAGTAGCCGTTCTTTTATTCCTTTATTTTCCTAATGTGCTTTCACTCTACTCTATGGACTCACCTTGAATTCTTTCTTGCACGAGATCCAAGAACCCTCTCTTGGGGTCTGGATCGAGACCCCTTTCTGGTAACAAACTTCATCTCTACAAAAAATACAAAAAATTAGCCATATGTGGTGATGTGAACCTGTAGTCCCAGCTACTCAGGAAGCTGAAGCGGGAGGATCACCTGAGCCTGGGAGGCAGAGGTTGCAAAGAGCCGTGATGGCACCACTGCACCCCAGCCTAGGCAACAGAGTGAGATTGCCTCAAAATAAATAAATAAATATTCAATAAATAATTCTTTATTGGAATGAGTTAGAAAATGAATAAATAGTCTCATGCATAAAGGTCTTGCACACATACAATCTGCAGTGCTGAGAGCTTGGTTCGTGGTGGCTGGCTAAGGTGTGACCTATTGCAGGGTGTGTTCTGTGGAGCACTTGTCTGGGGCCTGTATTTGGAAAACAATGCCCATTAGCATAGGAAAGTTTTCAGGACATTCTGCTATAGACAGAGTCACCAAACTCATTTGGTCACTGTATTAGCTTCCTGAGGCTACCGTAACAAATCACCCCAAACTGGGTGGCTTAAAATTACAGAAATTTATTATCTCAAAGTTCTGAAGGCTGAAAGTCCAAAATCAAGGTGCCAGCAGGGCCATGTTCCCTCCAGAAGCTCTAGGAGAGAATCCATTCTTCACCTCTTGTAGCATCTGGCAGCTGCTGGCTGTCATTCCTGGGTTTGTGAGAGCATCACTCCAGGTTCTGCCTTCATCTTCATGGGGGCGCTCTCTCTTCCGGATGTCTGCTCTCTCTTTGTCTCTCCTTTATAAGGACATACTTGTGAGGCCATTTAAGTCCCACCCAGATAATCCAGGATAGTCTCCTCATGGCCAAGTATTTAACTTTATTACATCTGTAAAGACCCTTTTCCCTAAATAAAGCAGCATTCACAGGTTTCAGGGGTTAGTACCAGACTTATCTTTGGGAGCCATTATCAGCCAACCACAGTCACTAACTACTGTGTTTTTCCCAGCTCCCCCGCACTCTTTACCGAATATATTCTGAGAAATGTTGACTTGAGGAAATGGGCTTTTAGAAAGAATGGGGTGGAGATGGGAATAGAGTACAGGAGGAAACAATTTCTCAGAAATTTCAAAGAATGCTACACTTGTCAGACCTCCTCAGGATGGGAGGGATGGGGCTGGATATCGACCAAGTGCTGCTGCTGATTCTTTTTGTGTGTCAAGGACTAGGACCCACAGCGCACAAAGACATGGAGAGGTAATTATGCCTGATAGAGAGCAATGAGGACGCGGTGCTTCTTGTTTAATTAGGCCGGGGAGAGTGTCTGGCTCTGGGTAGTTTTCAAGAGCTCTCTAGGTAATTGTAATGCACATCAAGAGTGGAAAGCCACTAGTCAATAGTGCTGAGGCAATGAGAATTTCAAAACAGCTGTTAATGAATATTATCTTTAAGAGTAGTAACAAGTTTCATAACATTGTCATCAATAATTAACCCTCTTGACCTTCTCAGTGAGATAATAATGAATGTGAAAGACCAGGAGCACTGGCTGTTCTGGGGAGAAAGTCTCAGCAAGCATGAGGGGCAGTGAAAAGCACAAGAGAAAAAGGGTCCCTGGAGCCACTGATGTTCCACAGCCTTGGCCCCTACATGGAGACTACAGGGCCAGGGGCGGCGGAGACGTAGGGGACCAGCAAGAGCTGCCAGGAGTTGCCTGGAAGAAGAAAGAGATGTTCTTCATTGTTGTTGTTTGTTAGTTTCTGTTTCTGTTTTTTTAAAAGGGAAGCCCCTGGTTTGGGCCCAGTGGTCAGCGGCATCTACTCCCTTCTGCCCCTGGGGGATTGGGACAACCCTGTCATGACTGCCGAGGCTGGAGGCGAGGGACTACAATATCTCTCCTCTGACTCCCTGCAAGAGAAGTTGACCTTCAGGAGGGGCCAGTGCTTTTGGTGCCAAAGTATTAAATGTACATGTGAGGTTCAAGCTAACTGGTATGAGGCCTCACGAAGGATTTACTTCCACCCTTTTGAGGTTGGCACTTCCAAAAAGGAATGCTCCTTCCTTTCTCTACTGGGTCCTATGCAGGGCCTAGCTCCCTCAGCGTCCCAGCTCCCTGGGGAGAGAAACCAGGCAGATTCTTTTTTTTCTCATTTTTTATTGTGAGGCTGGGGCCAGAGTCTGTGTTGCACATGTTTGTGCCTGAAGTGAGGAAAGCTCAGGCACTGCCTCTCGTGGCCACATGAGTGAAGAGGCTGACTAGGAGACAGAGAATCTGGTAAGACCCAGAGCCTGGTGTGGTGGCACACGCCTGTGGTCCCAGGTACTTGAGAGGCTGAGGTGGGAGGATCGCTTGAGCCCAAGAGTTCGAGACCAGCTGGGGCAACATAGTGGGAGCCCGTCTCTATAAGAAAAAAAAAAAAATTAAATTAGCCAGGTGTGGTAGTGTGTGCTTGTAGTCTCAGCTACTCCGGAGGCTGAGGCAGGAGAATCACTTGAGCCCAGGAGTTCGAAGCTGTAGTGAGCCATGATTATGCCACTGAACTTCAGCCTGGGTGACAGACTGAGACCCTGGCTCTTAAAAAAAAAAAAAGACCCAGATTTGTCAGGCCAAGCCAGACTAGGCTATGCTGTAAAACAAAAAGTACCAAACCTCAGAGCATTAATCAAACAGAACTTTATTTTTCATTCACATTAAATGTACAACACAGGTTAGCGAAGGCTTGGCTCACTGTAGTCACCCAGGGATCCAGGCGCTGACAGTGGCCCCATCTTGGCACATTCGCTCATGCTCACTGCAGCAGTGGAATGAGACTGAGATGGATTGTACACTGTGTCTTAAAGCTTCATTGGCAAAGGCAAGCCACATGTCCACACCTAATTCTAAAGAGGTTCCCGGGGATGTGCAATCTTACCACAGGCCTGGAAGGAGGACCTATTTGTAGATCCAGCAGCTGTCAACACTCATCTCTAGTCAAGACTTGGCTTTTACATGGTTTAGAGGGAAAGGGGAGACATGGATTTCTATGAGCCCACGAGGCCAGGGCCAGAGGCAGACCATGTGTCCTAACCCCATCCTCCACCACCCTAAGGTGTGGGAGAAAACAGGATACCAGCCACGCTCAGGGCTACCTTCAAGCCCCAGAATGGAAACAGTTACACTGAAAATCGTAAGAAGAAATTAAAAACCATGAATTTCCTTTTGTAGCTTGTATTCATTTCCTACTACTGCTGTAAAAAATTATGACAAATTTAGTGGCATCAAACAATACAAATTTATTATCTTATAGTTCTGGAAGTCAGACATCTGAGATGTGGACTGAGTGTGGTGGCTCATGCCTGTAATCCTAGCACTTTGGGAGGCTGAGGTGGGCAGATCACCTGAGATCAGGAGTTTGAGACCAGCCTGGCCAACATGGTGAAACCCTGTTGGGTTTCACCTGTTGGGTGAAACCCTAAAAATAAAAATAAAAAATTAACCAGGTGTGGTGGCACGTACCTGTAGTCCCAGTTACTGGGAAGGCTGAGGCAGGAGAATTGCTTGTACCCAGGAGGCGGAGGTTGCAGTGAGCCAAGATCCTGCCATTGTACTCTAGCCTGGGTGACAAGAGCGAAACTGTCTCAAAAAAAAAAAAAGAAAAAAAAGAAAAAGAAAAAAGAAAAAAGCCTGAGGTGCGCGTCACTGGACTAAACTCAAAGTGTTGGCGGGCTTGGTGTTTCTTCTAGAGGCTCTAGGGAAGAGTCTATTTCCTTGCCTTTTCCAACTTCTGGATGCCTTGGCCCATGGTCCCTTTCCCCATCTTAAAACCTGGTAACATCAGGCCAAGTCCTTCTCACACTGCCATCTCTCTGGCTCGTTCATTCTGCCTCCCTCTTCTACTTATAGGGCACTGAGATTACACTGGGCCTACCTGGATAATCCAAGAGAATATCCTTGTCACAAGTGTGCTGATTGGCAACCTTAATTTTATCTGCAACCTTCATTCCCCTTCGACATGTAATCTCACATACACACAGGTTCTGGGTTAGGATGTGGATGTGGATATCTTTGGTAGTTGGGGAATTATTCTGCCTACCACACAGGCCTAGGAAGAAAAGGGTCGTCATTCTAAGAGGAAAAGTGGCAAAGTCCCCTGGAAGATTTCCCATGAATCCATGATGCTGGGCTACACTCCCACTTACGTATTTTAAGCTTGATTTTTTCTTTTTGTGGAGACCGGGTTTCACTATGTTGACCAAGCTGGTCTCGATCCTCCCACCTTGGCCTCCCAAAGTGCTGGGACTACATGCATGAGCCACTGTGCCTGGCCTAAGTATTTTAACGTTAGATTGGATGTTGACATTTTATTTTATTTTATTTTTATTTTTTTCTCGAGACAGAGTCTCGCTCCATCACCCAAACTGGAGTGCAGTGGTGTGATTTGGGTTTACTGCAACCTCAGCCTCCTGGCTTCAAGCGATTCTCCTGCCTCAGCCTCCCAAGTAACTGGGACTACAGGCACGCGCCACCACACCTGGCTACTTTTTTTTTGTATTTTTAGTAGACAATCAGTTTATCCCTTTAGGTGCCATAGGCTGAAGCCTGTATCTTCTTCCCTCCTTGTGTTTCCCTCTTTCTCCCAACACATTATCAAAATGAAGCCAGCTATGTGCTTTATTGCCTCAGGAGAGGTATACAGCCTGAGTAGAAGGAGAAGAGGGAGGAGAGAGAGAGCTGTGGGTCCCTGGGCCTTGCTTCCTAGTAATACTATTAGGAGGTGGTAATTCCCCAAGGAGGAGTGGTCCCCTGGTGTGCGCAGAGAGATGCACCGGAAACTGCAGGCCTCCCAGCTGCCTGGCGGATTTCCTCAGCCACAAAAGCAGCAATGAACAGGGTAGAATGAATGGCTTAGCAGAAACTTACAGACAACAAGACCCTCTACCCCTCTGCTCCTAGATGTCTGATACTGTGAAAAGTCCCCAGACCTCTTCTTGACATCAGGGAAACAGGAACCGTGAAGATGACTCAGGGTGAATTTCCTAGACTCTGCCAAGATGGAGTGCAGAATTGAATTAGATTGATATAGAAAAACATAAAGAGAGGCCATGTTTCTTGTATACCTAGATTTATAGTCTGGGATGACTAACAATAAAGAAAGATACACCTTTCAATGTACTGAGGAGCCTGGGCATAGTAGAAGAGAAAGCAGGGACAAGCCATGAGTGGTACACGGGGAATCACAAGTTTAACATGAAGCTTTTGATTTTCTTTATCATCAGAGAATATGATTCTCCTTCACAGGGCAGTTGATATGCAATAGCATTATGGGAAGACTGAGAGAGAATGAAAAATAGCTGGGATGCTCTAAAGAACATTTCCTATGTAAATTGGTGCAGCATTTTTGGAGAGCAGTTGAGTAGTATTTAGGCAACAGATGCATCTGCGATGATTCATCAACCCTACCAGCACAAGTGCTCAGAAACCTATGTTCTTAAATAGGTTCCCTCCTCTCTGCCCTTCCTCCCGAGGCTCAAGCTGGCATCTCTCAACTGGCCCACCGCGACAGCCCCTCTTGCCTGATTCCCCTGTGCCCAGTCTTGCCTTGATATGGAAAGATTGCTCAGAATACAAATCTAATCATATCATTTCCCTGTTCAAAACTCAACAGTGCTCTTCCCCATGGCCCTGTGTATACAGGTCGATGCCCTGAGCCTGACACACAAGGCCCCAGTGGCCTGGCTCTTTAACAAGAGTCCCACTTACTAAGCATACTGTCAAGTTTGTTCACCAAATGGGTCAACAGGCTCATCTCCATGCCTCTGTGCATGTTGTTCCCATGTGCTCTGTCCTAACTCAGTTGCCTTATCCATTGGGAATCTCTTCCTTTCAGAAGTTGGCCTCAAACATCCAATGCAGTAGTGACTGCTTCTTTTTGGGCTCCCACAGGACAGTGTGCACCAGCATAGAATAGAAATTTGGATATTGGATTTTAATTTTTTTTTTTTTTTTGAGACAGGGTCTTGCTCTGTCGCCTAAGTTGGAGTGCAATGGCACGATCTCGGCTCATTGCAACCTCTGTCTCCCAGGCTCCCGTGATCCTCCCACCTCAGCCTTCTGGATTGTAATTTTTAAAAAAATTCTTTCTCCTCCACTTAAAGAATTCTTTGAAGGTACAGGCTATGCCTGGTAGCTCTATATTCCCACCATCTTGTAAGATTCTCAATAATTCTCTCCAAGGACCTGGTTTCAGGCCCTGGGGCTCCGCTCCTCATTCTCCCAGATCACCTCCTTCTGGTCTCAGTTACCTCAGGCTGAAGGGACTGGAGTTAGAGATGACTTCAACACCAGAGGGGTGGCACAAGCAGTAAGTCTTGCTTTCACTCAGCTGGATCAACAAAAGAACACGATATCTGGACTGCATGTGTGTATCTGTCACTTCCTGTGTGATCATGGACAGATCACAGTCTTTAAGGCTGTTTGTTCCTCAGTAAAATGAGCAAAATAATAATAGCTACCCTCAGAGACTGTTGTGCAGATACTGAGAGACGAAGTGAAAGTGCTGCACACTGATAACCTCCAAAGAACCAAGTTAGTTAAATGTGGCCCAGAAAAAGATGAAAAAAAATTAAGTTCCTAATTTAGGAACTTGTTCATACAGATTAAATCCTCCCTATTCCTTTCCCAATCTTTAAACTAACTTCAAGCTTAATTCTGCCTCGACCTGCCTTCGTCTGCAGGACATTGTCCTCCCCTCTCCATGTCATCTTTTTTTACCCCCTTCCCAGATCTTATCTTCAGTGAGAGCAAAGCACCATCTTCCTTTCATGACACGATCAACTCGACCTGAGAGTTACAGATCTGGTTAAAGCTCACCTCCTCCATTTCCTAGCTGCGTGACTTTGGACTGGTTACTTAACTTCTCAGTGCCTCAGTTTTTTCATCTCTCTGGCCTATATATATGATGAGGATTAAATGAGATCCTGTGACTGTTCCTTTCAATTTCAGTCATCTCCATCTTGACTCTCATTCAGCCTCCCACACATTTAATCACACTTAGGATGCCTTCTTCTTCACTCAATCATTGTTTCGTTTTCAAGATTTTAAACTTGGAAATCCTCTTATTTGAGTATAACCTCTGGTTCTTCTTTTTTTTCTTTGAGACAGAGTTTTATGCTTGTTGCCCAGACTAGAGTGCAATGGTATGATCTTGACTCACTGCAACCTCTGCCTCCCAGGTTCAAGCGATTCTCGTGCCTCAGCCTCCCAAGTAGCTGGGATTTCAAGCATGCACTACCATGCCAGACTAATTTTTTTGTGTTTTTAGTAGAAACAGGGTTTCGCCATGTTGGCCAGGCTGGTCTCAAACTCCCAACCTCAGGTGATCTGCCTACCTTGGCTCCCAAAGTGCTGGGATTGCAGGCATGAGCCACCTCGCCCGGCCAACCTCTGGTTCTTTCAGTTCTCTTCCTTCCACCAAACTCACTCTGTCTCTAGCTTGGGTTCCAGTCTTGAACCATTCTCATTCTCCCAGACCATCTTTTTCTGGTCTGTCACCTCTCTGCCAAGACAGAACTTCGTGGCCAGACGTTTCACTGTGCGCTCACTGTTACTTTGCATTTCCACACTCCCTGTCTCTGGGTGGTTTCCAGGCCCAGGTAACCCCCTGCTTACTGTTTTAACTTCCAAATGTCCACGTTTGCAGGAGAAAAAGTCCTTCGCTCTTATGCTATGGGGCCACTCCCATTACCAGAAAGCCTCTCTGCCTCTCCTTGGTCTCCTCCTGTCATGGCTGAGGAAGAATCATCCCCTTCCTTAACAACGGTGTCCTCTGACTCTCACCCCAGAGCGCTACCTCCAGGCTTTGTTCCAACCATGATCTTACATTTTATTTGCCTCTCCAGTTGTTCTTTCTACATCTCCTTTCCTTCTGCTTATAATACACTCAGGTCTCCTCCATTCTATAGATACCTTCTCAGCTCCACGCCAGATACCACCCTATGCTGACCTATCCCTTCATTAAACTCTTTTTTTTTTTTTTCAAGACAGAGTCTCATTCTGTCGCCCAGGCTGGAGTACAGTGGCACGATCTTGGATCATTGCAACCTCCGCCTCCCGGGTTCAAGCGATTCTCCTGCCTCAGCCTCCCGTGTAACTGGGATTACAGGAGCACGCCACCATGCCCAGCTAATTTTTGTCTTTTTAGTAGAGATGGAGTTTCATCATGTTGGGCAGGCTGGTCTTGAACTCCTGACCTCATGATCCGCCCACCTCGGCCTCCCAAAGTGCTGGGATTACAGGCATGAGCCACCGTGCCGGCCTATTAAACTCTTTCAAAGGATAATCTACACATGCTCCTCAACCTGCTGATCGACTATTCACTTGTTAATCCCTTGCAATCTGACTTCTACTCCCACCACTCTACTTGATCACCAACCTAACGACCACCAACATGATGACCTCTCGCCTCCCAAATTCAGGCGGCAGTCTTCATCCTCTGTCTAGCACTTGGCACCCTGGCCCACCTGTCTTTTTTGAAACACTCTCCTTCCTTGATATCCACTGCTGCTTTATTGTGGTTTTACCTCTGTCTATTCTCTTCCTCAAGCATGATGCTCCTCCCTCGACACCACTCACTTGGTGAGCACCTCTACTCTCACGGTTTTGACGGGGCCTTGGCAGACTTTTCCTAAATGTCAGAGAGTAAATCTCTTTGATTTTGTGTGCCAAGAGGCAAAATCAAAGCAATTCTGTAGGTCTTTATATAAACATTTAAAATGTAAAAACTGGCTGGGTGCAGTGGCTCATGCCTGTAATCCCAGCACTTTGGGAGGCTGAGGTAGGCGGATCACTTGAGGCCAGGAGTTCGAGACCAGATTGGCCAACATGGCGAAACCCTGTCTCTACTAAAAATACACAAAATTAGCTGGGTTTGGTGGTGTGTGCCTGTAGTCTCAGCTGCTTGGGAGGCTGAGAGGCACAAGAATCACTTGAACCTGGGAGGTAGAGGTTGCAGTGAGCTGAGGTGGCACCACTGCATTCCAGTCTGGGTGACAGAGTGAGGCTCTGAGTCAAGAAAAACAAAAATTATATATATATATATACACACACACACACACACACACACACACACACATATAGACTCAATTGTGAGTCTCACTATGTTGCCCAGGCTGGAGTGCAGTGGCGAGATCTCGGCTCTCTGCAACCTCTGTGACATTTGTTATAATGTCTCTCTCTTCTCTTCTTTCTTTTTTTTTTTTTTTTTTTTGAGATAAAGTCTCTGCCACCCAGGCTGGAGTGCAGTGGCATGATCTTGGCTCATTGCAGCCTCTGCCTTCTGGGTTCAAGCGATTCTCTCTCCTCAGCCTCCTGAGTAGCTGGGATTACAAGCACCCACCACCATGTCCAGCTAATCTTTGTATTTTTAGTAGAGATGGGGTTTCACCATGTTGGCCAGGCTGGTCTTGAACTCCTGGTCTCATGATCCGCCCGCTTCGGCCTCTCAAAGTGCTGGAATTGCAGGTGTGAGCCACTGCTCCCAGCCTTCCTCTTTCATTTCTGATTTTAGTTGGGGTCTTTCCTCTTTTTTTTTTTTTTTTCTTAATCTAGCTAAGCATTTGTCAATTTTGTGGATCTTTTCAAAAAACAAACTCAGTTCTATTTATTTTTATTTTTATTTATTTTTTTGAGATGCAGTCTCGCTCTGTCACCCAGGCTGGAGTGCAGTGGCTGGATCTCAGCTCACTGCAAACTCCGCCTCCCGGGTTTACGCCATTCTCCTGCCTCAGCCTCCCGAGTAGCTGGGACTACAGGCACCCGCCACCTCGCCCGGCTAGTTTTTTGTATTTTTTAGTAGAGACGGGGTTTCACCGTGTTAGCCAGGATGGTCTCGATCTTCTGACCTCGTGATCCACCCGTCTTAGCCTCCCAAAGTGCTGGGATTACAGGCTTGAGCCACCGCGCCCGGCCTTATTGCTTTTTTCTACTCTTTTTCTATTTAATTTATCTCTGCTCTAATCTTTATTATTTCCTTCCTTTTGATAGCTTTAGGTTTAGTTTGTTCTCCTTTTTCTAGCTTTATGAGGTGTAAAGTTAGGCTGTTTCTTTGAGATCTTTCTTTAATGTACGACGCATTTACAGCTATAAACTTTTTTGTTGGTACTGCTTTCGCTGCATCCCATAAGTTTTGGTATGTTGTGTTTTTATTTTCATTTGCCTCAAGGTATCTTCTAATTTCCCTTGTGACTTCTTTTTTAAACAATTTCAATAGCTTTAGAGGTACAAGTGGTTTTTGGTAACATGAATGAATTATATAGTGGTGAAGTCTGAGAGTTTAGTGCACCCATTACCTGAGTAGTGTACATAGTACCCAATATGCATATTTTTATCCCTCGCCCCTCCCACCAGCCCCCTTTCTGAGTCTCCAATGTCCCTTATATCACTCTGTACGCTTTTGTGTACCTATAGCTTAGCTTTCACTTAATGGCCTCCAGCTCCATGCAAGTTACTGCAAAAGACATTATTTTGTTCGTTTTTTATGGCTGAATATTCCATGGTGTATGCCACATTTTCTTTATCCACTCGTTGGTTGATGGGCACTTAGGTTGGTTCCACATCCTTTCAATTGTGAATTGTGCTGTGATAAACATATGTGTGCAGGTGTCTTTTTTTTTTTTTTTATATAATTACTTCTTTTCCTCTGGGTAGATATCCAGTAGTGGGATTGCTGGATTGAAAGGTAGATTCTTTTAGTTCTTTGAGAAATCTCCATACTGTTTTCCATAGAAATTGTACTAATTTACATTCCTACCAGCAACGTATAACTGTTCCCTTTTCACCACATCCATGCCAACATCTATGGGATTACAGGCGTGCTCCACCATGACCGGCTTACAAGCCATCCAGAAACAGGTGGTGGGTTTGATTTGGCCTCTGGGCTGTAATTTGTTGATCCTTTGTATTTTGGTTTTTTAATAATGGCAATTCTGGGCCAGGTGTGGTGGCTCCCGCCTGTAATCCTAGCACTCTGGGAGGCTGAGGCAGGTGGATCACCTGAGGTCAGGAGTTCGAGACCAGTCTGGCCAACATGGTGAAACCCCGTCTCCACTAAAAATACAAAAATTAGCCGGGCACGGTGGCAAGCACCTGTAATTCCAGCTACTTGGGAGGCTGAGACAGGAGAATCACTTGAACCCGGGAGGTGGAGGTTGCAGTGAGCTGAGATCGTGCCACTGCACTCCAGCCTGAGTGACAAGAGTGAAGCTCCATCTCAAAAAAAAAAAAAAAAAAAAGAAAAGAAAAAAGGCAATTCTGGCTGGAGTTAGGTAGTATCTCATTGTGGTTTTAACTTGCATTTCCCTGATGATTAGTGATGTTGAACATTTTTTCATATGTTTATTGGTTATTTGTATATCTTTGTTTGAGAAACATCTATTCATGTCATTTGCCCACTTTTTGACAGGATTTTTATTTTTATTTTTTTCTTGCTGATTTATTTGAGTTCCTTGCAGATTTCTGGATATTAGTCCTTTGTTGGATGTATAGTTTGCAAATATTTTCTCCCATTCTGAGGGTTATCTGTTTACTCTGATGATTTGTTTTGCTGTAGCACAAGTTTTTAGTTTAATTAGGTCTCATTTATTTATTTTTGCTTTTGTTGCATTTGCTTTTGAGGTTTTAGTCATAAATTCTTTGCCGAGGCCTATGTCCAGAAGAGTTTTTCCTAGGTTTTCTTCTAGAATTTTTTTTCTTTTTTGAGATGGAGTTTCGCTCTTGTTGCCCAGGTGAGTGCAATGGCATGCTCTCCGGCTCACTGCAACCTCCGCCTCCTGGGTTCAAGCCATTCTCCTGCCTCAGCCTCCCGAGTAGCTGGGATTACAGGCATGCACCACCACACCCGGCTAATTTTGTATTTTTGGTAGAGATGGGGTTTCTCCATGTTGGTCAGGGTGGTCTCGAACCCCCAACCTCAGGTGATCCACCCACCTCACCCTCCCAAAGTGCTGAGATTACAGGCGTGAGCCACCAGGCCCGGCGGTTTTCTTCTGGAATTCTTACGGTGTCAGGTCTTAGCTTTATGTCTTTAATTCATCTCGAGTTGACTTTTGTATGTGGTGACAAATAGGGGTCCAGTTTCATTCTTGTACATGTGGTTATCCAGTTTTCCCAGCACCATTTATTGAATAGGGTATACTTTCCCCAGTTTATGTTCTTGTATGCTTTGTTGAAAATCCACTGGTTGTATGTAAATATTTGGCTTTATTTCTGGGTTCTCTATTTTGTTCCATTGGTCTATGTATCTAGTTGTATACCTGTACCATGCTATTTTGGTTACTATAGCCTTGTAATATAATTTGAAGTGAGGTAATGTGATGCCTCCAGATTTATTATTTTTGCTTAGGATTGCTTTGTCTATTCAGGCTCTTTTTTGGCTCCAAATGAATGTTAGGATTTTCTTTTCTTTTGTTTTTCTTTTTCTTGCTTGCTTTCTTTTCTTTCTTTCTTTCTTTTTTTTTTTTTTGAGACAGAGTCTCACTCTGTTACCCAGGCTGGGATGCAGTGATATGCCCATGGTTCACTGCAGCCTCAACCTTCGGGGCTCAAGTGAGCTTCCCACCTCAGCCTCCTGAGTAGCTGGGACACCAGGCACATGCCACCATGCCCAGCTAATTTTTAAATTTTTTTTGTAGCGATGGGGTCTTGTTTTGTTGTCCAGGTTGGCCTTGAACTCTTGGGCTCAAGGGAGTCTCCTGCCTCAGCCTCCCAAAATGCTGGGATTATAGCATGAGATACTGCACCTGGCCTCTTTTTCTAATTCTCCAAAAAATGATTTTGGTATTTTGATAGGAGTTGCATTTGAATTTGTATATTGCTTTGGACAGTATGGTCACTTTCACAATATCAATTTTTTTTTTTTTTTTTTGAGACAGAGTCTCACTCTGTAGCCCAGGCTGGAGTATAATGGTGGGATCTTGGCTCACTGCAACCTCTGCCTCCTGGGCTTAAGCGATCCTCCCACCTCAGTCTCCCGAATAGCTGGGATCACAGGCACGTGCGACCATGCTCAGCTAATTTTTGTATTTTTTGTAGACACAGGATTTCACCATGTTGCCTAGGCTTGTCTCAAACTCCTGGGCTCAAGAAATCCACCTGCCTTGGCCTCCCAAAGTGCTGGGATTATAGGTGTGAACCACTGCACCCAGCCTTGATTCTTCCAGTCCATGAGCGTGGGATGTATTTCCATTTGTTTTTGTCATCTTTGATTTCTTTCAGCAGTGTTTTGTAGTTCTTCTTCTAGAGATCTTTCACCTCCTTCTCGAAATGAAATCACAATACTGCCATGTCCATTGTAGCATTATTCACAATAGCCAAGATATAGAAACAACCTAAGTTGATTTTCTTTATCCATTTTCACCTACACACACACACACACACACACACACACACACACACACACACACACACAGAGGAATATTATTCAGCCTTAAAAAAGGAGATCCTGCCATTTGCCACATCATAGATAGACCTGGAGTACATTATACTAAGTGAAGTAAGCCAGACACAGAAATAAAAATATTGCATGAACTCACTTACATGTAGAGTCTTAAAAAAGGTCAAATACATATAGAGAGAATACAACAGTGGTTACCAGGGGGAGGGTTGGGGAAAGGGGAGGAAATGGGGAAATGTAGGAGAAAGATTTTAAAGTAGCAGTTACGTAGGATGAACAAGTCTAGAGACCTAAGGTACAACATGAGGACTAGAGTTAATAAAATTGTATATATTAAGGATTTTTATTAAATAAGTAGATTTTTAGCTGCTCTTATCACAAAAAAGTAGCTGTGTGAAGTGATAATGTTAATTTGCTTCACTATAGTAACCATCTTATTATCTATATGTATCCCACAACATCATGTTGTAAACCTCAAATATATACAACAAAACTTATTTAAAAATATTCTATCTGAAGAAGGTGGGATTCACAATAGTGGTGAGTTAGCATATTTCATTGATTCTAAGATATGCTTTTAAAAAAAAATTTTCATGTCTCTGAAATCAGAATGCTTCTGACAGTCAGTGATGACAGTTGACCATTTGATAGTTTTGTGATCCAGTTGTCATTGCCTGTGCATGAAATCCCCTTAAAAGATCAAGAAAGCATCTTCATTGAAAGGGTGCAGATGAGGTTTCAGCAGCCTGGAAGGAAATCTTGGAACCAACAGTGAAACAGTCTTTCTACCACCAAAGGATAGCATAGGGTGCAGATCCAGCAACACAGACAACGCTAATGCAAAAAAGGATTCAGAAGAGTTCTATGCTAAATATAAAGAACTTCTAGAAATAAATTCACTGATTTATTTTGCTTATGTGGACTAACACATTTAAAAAATGTATGCACAGAAGAGATAAACAGTTCAGTAAATACAAATGAGATATTTCAATAAAAACAAAATAAAAATTTCAAATTATAAGAAAAAATAATCTAACTATTGACCCAGTTACACTACTCTAGGGAATTTAACCTCAAGAAATTGTTCAAAAGAAGAAAAATTCTCTAGGTACAAAGAAATTTGATCACAGTAGTATAATTTATAAAAGCAAAAAACCTGGTAACAACTTCAGTATTCAACAATGATAAGAGCTACTAACATTTGTTGAAACTTTAATATATCCCTGGTCCTCTACATACAGTATGTCATTTGATAATCATCATGGCTACATGAGATAGATACTGATAGGGTTTGGCTCTGTGTCCCCTCCCAAATCTCATCTTGAATTACAATCCCCATAATCCCCATAAGCCAAGGGCAAAGCCTGGTGGGAGGTGATTGGATCATGGGGGCGGTTTCCCCCATGCTGTTCTCATGGTAGTGAGTGAGTTCCCATGAGATCTGATGGTTCTATGTGTCTGACAGTTCCTCCTTCACACACTTGCTCTTTTTCACCTGCCGCCATGTAAGGCATGCCTGTTCCCCTTTCACCATAATTGTGAGTTTCCTGAGGCTTCCCCAGCCATGCAGAACTGTGAGTCAGCTAAGCATCTTTTCTTTATAAATTATCCAGTCTTGCAGTTCTTGATAGCCATGTTAGAATGGACTAATACAGATACTAATCTTATCCCCATTTTATTTTTATTTTTTTGAGATGAAGTCTTGCTCTGTTGCCCAGGCTGGAGTGCAGTGGCGCGATCTCAGCTCACTGCAACCTCTGCCTCCTGAGTTCAAGTGATTCTCGTGCCTCAGCCTCCCAAGTAACTGGGATTACAGACGTGTGCCACCACACCTGGCTAATTTTTATATTTTCAGTAGAGATAGGGTTCTACCATGTTGGCCAGGCTAGTCTCAAACATCTGACCTCAGGTGATCCTGTCGCCTCAGCCTCCCAAAGTGCTGGGATAACAGGCGTGAGCCACTGCACCCAGCCCTTATCCCCATTTTATATACAAGGCACAGATACGTTATAACTTGCTCAAGGTCACAGAGGTAATAAGTAGGTGGTAGAATCAGGACTTAAACTCATATGGGTTTATATAGATCCAGACTTGTGCTATGCAACTGATAGAAAACACAGTATGTTGCAATAATAAATATGCTGCCCAATTCTGAGCAGAAAAAAGGGAGAATATATTTGTATATATGCTATAATCACAATTATGTAAAATACGTGTATGAAATGTTCAAAACTTAAGAAGTCTACAGAATATCTAGAGACACATTGCTGCAGAACATGAATGCCCGAGCTTGGTATCTGGGGATGAGTGGATCTAGTGACTGAACTTTTTCTGGGTTGTGGGACTGGTATTAGTCAGCTCAGGCTGCCATAATAAAATGCCACAGGCTGGGTGGCTCAAATGAAGGAAATCTTTCTCACAATTCTGGAGGCTGGAAGTCCAAGATCAAGGTGCCAGCAATTAAGTTCCTGGTGACAGTCTTCTTTCTGGCTTGCAGACAGTCACCTTCTCACTATGTCCTTAAAGGGGTGGTGGAGAGAGAGACAGAGAGAGAGAGAGAGAGAGAGACAGAGAGAGAGAGAGAGAGAGAGCACTCTGGTGTCTCTTCTTCTTCTTCTAAGGGCACCAGTCCTACTGGATTAGGCCTCACCCTCATTTAACCTTAGTTACCTCCCTAAGAGCCCTGTCTCCAAATACAGTCGCCTCAGAGGTTAATATTTAGACATATGAATTTTGGGGAAACACAGTTCAGCCTGTAATAGGAACTCTTTGAGAATGAGATGACAGCTCTATACACTCTCCCTAGGAGACTGTAAGCACCACCTCCCACAACTCTGCACACAATTTCGGAAAGTTCATGGACTCCAGGTTGAGAAGCACTGTTCCAGGCCACCTTTCTGTTTTCACAGATGGAGAAATGGAGGTTCTGTAAGGGGAAGTGCTTTTCAGCAGGTTAGGAGAGAGCCGGGTCTTTTGATTCCTCGTCTAGCGCTTGTCCTACCTTACTCTGCCATCTGTTGTGCCTGTACAGAACTGTACAATACCAAGAGACAACCATCCTGGGTGACCCCAGCACACCACAGGTCCTGTGGATGGAGTAAAGGCAACAGCTGCTTCTTCACCCAAGATACTCTCATGGGCTAATCTGGCTCTAGCTGTAACTGACAGCAAATGGGATAGATTGTAGTGCTTAGAACTAGTCAAGAGGTTGGGAAGAAGCTGCACCAACTTTAATATCAATCCACATGAGGCCTGTGTATGAGGAGATAGAGTGACTTCTGCCCTGCTGAAGGACAAAATGGAGACTGAGGAGGTGCAGCCTTGAACTATCTGGTGGCCTTGACATGGCACTGCCCCTCCAGCTCTTAGATTCCTCACTCGCATACTGACCATGAGTTGGCCTGTTAAATTTCTCCAAGAGTTCTTCTAGTTCCAATATTCTGTACTTCTATGATCTTAGAGCAAGAACTATGGAGAAAAAAAATCAGTTGAGGTGTTTGGATCCTAGAATTATTTGCAAAATAATTTTCCCCTCAAATTTCTTCTAATGGTATGATAGAATTAGCAATAAAGAAAATGTAGTTTAAAGGGATGAAAAAGACTGGGTGTGCTGCCTCGCAGATGGAATTCCAGCACTTTGGAAGGCTGAGGCAGGAGGATGACTTGAGCCCAGGAGTTCGAGACTGGAGTGAGCTATGAGCATACCACTGCACTACAGCCTGGGTGAGAGGGTGGGACCCTGTCTAAACAAACAAAAATAAATAAATAAATAAATAAAATAAAATGTAATTGGAAAAGATGAAAAATCCCTAATGAGAATCTGAGAAGACCCTTTACTTAAGTAGTAAAGTAAAGTTTCAACATAAGTGGTTCCTTGATTTCTGCTTCTCACTCAACCTTAAGTAAGTCCTTACAGTTGCTGGACTTGTAAATAATGGAATCAGGGAATGGAGTGGTACTTATCATGGAAATTGCTATTTATCTCTAGGCAGAGGGGTGGCTCCCAGATAACCAGTAATAGTTTTTTCATTTTTATTTTTATTTTTTGGAGACAGGGTCTCACTTTGTCATCCAGTCTGGAGTGCAGTGGTGAGTGGTGATCTTGGCTCACTGCCAGGCTCTACCTTCCAGGCTCAAGCGATCCTTCCATCTCAGCCCCACAAGTGGCTGGGACTACAGGCATGTGCCACCACACCTGTCTAATTTTTTGTATTTTTCGTAGAGACAGGGTTTTACCATGTTGAATAGGCTGGTCTTGAACTCCTGAGCTCAAGAGATCTGCCCCCCCTTGGCCTCCCAGACAGGCATGAGCCACTGAGCCCGGCTCCAGGGAATAATTTTTATTTCATTTCATCAATTGATGAAATAAATAATCACAGCATTCTTCCTACTTGACCCTATTGATGCCATAAACCAGTGTGGAGCCTTCACTCAAGCCACCCTGGGGGAGTACAAGGCTAGAAACAAAAGCGGGGGAAACTCATCCTGGGATGGAGGTTGACTTTTTAGAAAAGTGCCTCTGGCTTTATTCACAACAAACAATAAGGCCCCAAAGGGGTGTGCACTCCAGCCTGCTATCTCTCTGTCTGTCAGGGCCCTGTGCTTTGTCTAGCACATCAGTGGTCTTAGTTAGGCCTGAGGAGAAGAAACAGGAAGAAAAGAGTTGCTGGGGAAAACAGCTGGCAAGGTTGGCGTTAAGATGGAAGTGCCAAACAGGCAAAGGAGATGCAGCCCATCAGAAGGATTGCCAACGCTGCTTCCACTTTAGTTGGCACAAATGGCCCTTTAAATCCCAGCAGCTAACAGTAGAGAAGAGGAGAAACTCAAAAGGCATGAAATCACTAGCTGCCTCCACTTGCATCCCAGAAAACGACTTAAAACGGCACTGCCCTCACCTGGTCAAATTAATGTATTACATTGAAGGCACATGTGTTTAGATTTCGTTTTTTTGGTCTTTTCTTTTGCTCCAGTTCTTGGTCCTCCACCTCTGAGAATAGGTGGATGGGGAGGTGACAAATCTCCCCTGAGGAATTGTACCAAGTGCATGAGATTCCAGCACAAAGTCACAAATTGTGAATGAAAACTTGCCTCCCAGATATAAAATATTTACCAAAACATCGAAATTAATATCACAATTATGTAAACATCATTCCTTTTTTTTTTTTTTTTTTTGAGACGGAGTCTCGCTCTGTCGCCCAGGCTGGAGTGCAGTGGCCAGATCTCAGCTCACTGCAAGCTCCGCCTCCCGGGTTTACACCATTCTCCTGCCTCAACCTCCCGAGCAGCTGGGACTACAGGTGCCTGCCACCTTGCCCGGCTAGTTTTTTGTATTTTTTAGTAGAGGCGGAGTTTCACCATGTTAACCAGGATGGTCTTGATCTCCTGACCTCATGATCCGCCCGTCTCGGCCTCCCAAAGTGCTGGGATTACAGGCTTGAGCCACCGTGCCCGGCCGTAAGCATCATTCCTATGATGTTTAGTGAAATCTATGAGAATTTGAAAATAAAACTATTATTATCAATAAATGGATATTACTACTCTCAAAGAGATCTGCTATAAATAGAGCAAATAATTTGGTTATCCTTCTGGTTATAAAATACTTCACTGTTTAATGCAATGTTACTTCTCTTAGCACTATTTTTTCTCCACTTATGGTGGTAGGCAATGTACAGAAAGAAAACATCACGATCTATGTGCATACTTTAATAAATAATTATCAAGTGCACCCGTATGGGAACTCCACTAGGCAGTCGCCCAGTAGTGACTCTGTGTGGTGGCTCGGACCCCACATTTCCCTTCTGTGCTGCCCTAGCAAAGGTTCTCCACAAGGACCCCCCTCTGCAGCAAACTTTTGTCTGAGCATCCAGGCATTTCCATACATCTTCTGAAATCTAGGCGGAGGTTCCCAAACCTCAATTCTTGACTTCTGTGCAGACACAGGCTCAATACCTCAGGGAAGCTGCCAAGGCTTGGGGCTTCTACCTTCTGAAGCCACAGCCTGAGCTCTACATAGGCCCCTTTCAGCCATGGCTGGAGGGCTGGGCACCAGGTTCCTAGGCTGCACACTGCATGGGGACCCTGGGCCCAGCCCACAAAACCACTTTTTCCTCCTGGGCCTCTGGGCCTGTGATGGGAGGGGCTGCCTTGAAGTTCTCTGACATGGCCTGGAGACATTTTCCCCAGGGTCTTGGGGATCAACATTAGTTTCCTTGCTCTTTATGCAAATTTCTGCAGCTGGCTTGAATTTCTCCTAAAAAAAATGGGTTTTTCTTTTCTACCTTATTGTCAGACTGCAAAGCTTCTGAACTTTTATGCTGTTTCCCCTTTATTTGTTTATTATTATTTATTTATTTACATTATACTTTAAGTTCTAGGGTACATGTGCACAACATGCAAGTTTGTCACATATGTATACATGTGCCATGTTGGTGTGCTGCATCCATTAACTTGTCATTTATATTAGGTCTATCTCCTAATGCTATCCCTCCCTCCTCCCTTTACCCCATGACAGGCCCTGGTGTGTGATGTTCCCCACCCTGTGTCCAAGTGTTCTCATTGTTCGATTCCTGCCTATGAGTGAGAACATGTGGTGTTTGGTTTTCTGTCCTTGTGATAGTTTGCTCAGAATGATGGTTTCCAGCTTCATCCATGTCCCTACAAAGGACACGAACTCATCCTTTTTTATGGCTGCATAGTATTCCATGGTGTATATGTGCCACATTTTCTTAATCCAGTCTATCATTAATGGACATTTGGGTTGGTTTCAAGTCTTTGCTATTGTGAATAGTGCCACAATAAACATACGTGTGCATGTGTCTTTATAGCAGCATGATTTATAATCCTTTGGGTATATACCCAGTAATGGGATGGCTGGGTCAAATGGTGTTTCTAGTTCTAGATCCTTGAGGAATCGCCACACTGTCTTCCACAATGGTTGAACTAGTTTACAGTCCCACCAACAGTGTAAAAGTGTTCCTATTTCTCCACGTCCTCTCCAACACCTGTTGTTTCCTGGCTTTTTAATGATCGCCATTCTAACTGGTGTGAGATGCTATCTCATTGTGGTTTTGATTTGCATTTCTCTGATGGCTAGTGATGATGAGCATTTTTTCATGTGTCTGTTGGCTGCATAAATGTCTTCTTTTGAGAAGTGTCTGTTCATATCCTTTGCCCACTTTTTGATGGGGTTGTTTGATTTTTTCTTGTAAATTTGTTTGAGTTCTTTGTAGGTTCTGGATATTAGCCCTTTGTCAGATGGGTAGATTGTAAAAATTTTCTCCCATTCTGTAGGTTGCCTGTTCACTCTGATGGTAGTTTCTTTTGCTGTGCAGAAGCTCTTTAGTTTAATTAGATCCCATTTGTCAATTTTGGCTTTTGTTGCCATTGCTTTTGGCGTTTTAGACATGAAGTCCTTGCCCATGCCTATGTCCTGAATGGTATTGCCTATGTTTTCTTCTAGGGTTTTTATGGTTTTAGGTCTTTAATCCATCTTGAATTAATTTTTGTGTAAGGTGTAAGGAAGGGATCCAGTTTCAGCTTTCTACATATGGCTAGCCAGTTTTCCCAGCACCATTTATTAAATAGGGAATCCTTTCCCCATTTCTTGTTTTTGTCAGGTTTGTCAAAGACCAGATGGTTGTAGATGTGTGGTGTTATTTCTGAGGGCTCTGTTCTGTTCCATTGGTCTATATCTCTGTTTTGGTACCAGTACCTTGCTGTTTTGGTTACTGTAGCCTTGTAGTATAGTTTGAAGTCAGGCAGCATGATGCCTCCAGCTTTGTTCTTTTGGCTTAGGATTGTCTTGGCAATGCGGGCTCTTTTTTGGTTCCATATGATCTTTAAAGTAATTTTTTCCAATTCTGTGAAGAAAGTCATTGGTAGCTTGATGGGGATGGCATTGAATCTATAAATTACCTTGGACAGTATGGCCATTTTCACGATATTGATTCTTCCTATCCATGAGCATGGAATATTCTTCCATTTGTTTGCGTCCTCTTTCATTTCGTTGAGCAGTGGTTTGTAGTTCTCCTTGAAGAGGTCCTTCTCCTTGTAAGTTGGATTTGTAGGTATTTTATTCTCTTTCAAGCAATTGTGAATGGGAGTTCACTTGTGATTTGGCTCTCTGTTTGTCTGTTATTGGTGTATAGGAATGCTTGTGATTTTTGCACATTGATTTTGTATCCTGAGACTTCGCTCAAGTTGCTTATCAGCTTATGGAGATTTTGGACTGAGACGATGGGGTTTTCTAAATATACAATCATGTCATCTGCAAACAGGGACAATTTGACTTCTTCTTTTCCTAATTGAATACCCTTTATTTATTTATCCTGCCTGATTGCCCTGGCCAGAACTTCCCACACTATGTTGAATAGGAGTGGTGAGAGAGGGCATCCCTGTCTTGTGCCAGTTTTCAAAGAGAATGCTTTAAGTTGCTGTTTCCCTTTTATTTTATTTTAATTTTTCTGAGACGGAGTCTTGCTCTGTCCCCCAGGCTGGAGTGCAGTGGCCGGATCTCAGCTCACTGCAAGCTCCGCCTCCCAGGTTTACGCCATTCTCCTGCCTCAGCCTCCCGAGTAGCTGGGACTACAGGCGCCCGCCACCACACCCAGCTAGTTTTTTGTATTTTTCAGTAGAGACGGGGTTTCACCCAGTTAGCCAGGATGGTCTCGATCTCCTGACCTCGTGATCTGCCCGTCTCGGCCTCCCAAAGTGCTGGGATTACAGGCTTGAGCCACTGCGCCCGGCCTACCTTTTAAAACTGAATGCTTTTAACAGCACACAAGTCACCTCTTGAATGCTTTGCTGCTTAGAAATTTCTTCCGCCAGATACCCTAAATCATCTCTCTCAAGTTCAAAGTTCCACAAATCTCTAGGGCAGGGGCAAAATGCCACCAGTCTCTTTGCTAAAACACAACAAGAGTCACCTTTACTCTAGTTCCCAACAAGTTCCTCATCTCCATCTGAGACCACCTCAGCCTGGACCTTATTATCCATGTCACTATCAGCATTTTGGGCAAAGCCATTCAACAAGTCTCTAGGAAGTTCCAAACGTTCCCACATTTTCCTGTCTTCTTCTGAGGCCTTGAAATTGTTCCACCCTCTGGCTGTTACCCAGTTTCAAAGTTGCTCCGATGTTTTTGGGTATCTTTTCAACAATGCCCCACTCTGCTGGTACCAATTTACTGTATTAGACAGTTTTCACACTGTTGATAAAGACATACCCGAGACTGGGAAGAAAAAGGTTTAATTGGACACAGTTCCACGTGGCTGGGGAGGCCTCAGAATCATGGCAGAGGCAAAAGGTGCTTCTTATGTGGTGGTAGTAAGAGAAAATTAGGAAGAAGCAAAAGCAGAAACTCCTGATAAACCCATCAGATCTTGTGAAACTTATTCATTATCACGAGAATAGCACTGGAAAGGCTGGCCCCCATGATTCAATTACCTTCCCCTGGGTCCCTCCCACAACACTTAGGAATTCTGAGAGATACAATTCAAGTTGAGATTTGAGTGGGGACACAACCAAACCATATAAAATAGAATAGCAGACAGTTAATGAGAAAAAGTTTGAAAAACAAGAGCAACATAAGACCAAGGAAAGTAGAAGGAAATAAGGTAAAAGCAGAAATCAGTGAAAGGGGAAACAAGCATAAGGATCACAAAACCAGAAGTTGGGTGTTTGGAAGAAGAATGAAGTTGTTAAAACTGTTGTGAGACTGGTCAGGAAAACAAGGGAGAAGGGCACCGCTATCAGGAAAGAAAAGGGAGAAATAAGCACAAATGATACTACATCCATTCTCGTGTTGCTGTAAATAAATACCCATTACCAAGTCATTTATAAAGAAAAGAGTTCATGGTTCTGTAGGCTGTACAGGAAGTGTAGCGGCTTCTGCTTCTGGGAGGACCCAGGAAGCTTGCAATCATGGTGGAAGGTGAAACAGGAGCAGGTACATGTTACATGGTAAGAGCAGGAGCAAGAGAGAGCAGGAGGAGGTGTCACACACTTTTAAATGACCAGACTCATGAAAACTCACTTGTGACTGTGAGGATAGTGCCAAGTGGATGCTGCTAAATCATTCCTGAAAAATCCAGCCCCATGATCCAGTCACCTCCGACCAGGCCCCACCTCCAACATTAGAAGTTACAGTTTGACACAAGACTTGGTGGGGACACAGATCCAAATTGTATCCTATACAGACATCCAAAAGACAGAAAGAGGATATTGTGGGGGAACTGGATATTCACACAGAGTGCCCATGCAGTAACAGCACATAGCTAATTAAATACAAAGAGAAGATGGCACCTTCACAATGGAGTAATCCAGAACAGCACTCTGACCACATGGTCAAGATGAACATCGCCAGTCATAAGAGAAGCCTACATGGAGAATCTGCTGATGTCATGCACCAAGAAGGACAGCACGTCTGCTATGCAGTAGTCTTGCCAAAAATGTTAAACTTATCTGAGTTTAATCACAGGGAAGACATTTGACAAACCTAAGTTCAAGGGCTTCCTGACAACAGCTGCAGTGATTTAAAGCACACTTTAAACATTGCTTTAAAGCACACTTTAAAGGCCACTGAAGAGACTTGACAGGCCGGGAACCATGGCTCACGCCTGTAATCTCAACACTTTGGGAGACCTAGGCGGGTGGATGGCTTGAGCTCAGGAGTTCCAGACCAGCCTGGGCAACACGGTGAAACCTTGTCTCTACAAAAAGTATTTTAAAAATTAGCTAAGCATGGTGGCGCATGCCTGTAGTCCAAGCTACTCAGGAGGTCCAAGCTGAAGCTTGGAGGATGGCTTGAGCCTGGAGGTTGAGGCTGCAGTGAGCTGGGTTCGTGGCATTGCCTATCAACCTGGGCGACAGAGGGAGACTCTGTCTCAAAAGAGACTTGACTACTAAATGCAAAGTATGATGTTTGGTTGGAAAGAGAATTTTGTTAGAAAGCAGCCATGAGGGACACTATGGGACCATGGGGAAAATCGAAAATGTTTCATGTGATTCTACAGTAGAAAATTGTGTGGTTTCAATGTTACATTTCCTGAGTGTCATGATGGCATTAAGGTTTTGTGGGAGACCATGCTTCCTTGTAGGCGATACATGCTGCAATATTTAGAGATAATGGATCTAACTGATTCAAATGGATCTCAAACGATTCCACAAAACAATGAAAAATAGAAGCACGCGCACATGCTCAGAGAAAGACGGGAGTGCAGGATGGAGGGAGGGATGAAGCAAATGTGAGAAAATGGTAACAACTGGAGGATCCAGTAGAAGAATACAAGTATGGGTGCTTCTTGGGCTTTCTGTGCAACTCTCCCATGGCTCCCTAATTTTAACAAATGCAATCTGGGATGAAGGGGGATATTCTGGACCATTTTATTCCAGTCAGTTTGAAAACAAAGCAAAAGGTAACCAGTCGCTAGGAAACAAAACCCGCCAAGACTGACACAAGAAGGCACAGCCAACCTGAACCGTTCCAGAATCGTTACAGAAAGATATCAGTAGTCACAGGCTTTCCACGAATAAACTCCAGGATTCCCCATCACATTCTGACAAACATCCTAGGAATACATATCTTCCATTTGACACAAACTCGTGCAGAAAATTGAAAGGGAGGGGCCGGGCGTGGTGGCTCACGCCTGTAATCCCAGCACTTTGGGAGGCTGAGGCAGGTGGATCACGAGGTCAGGAGATCGAGACCATCCTGGCTAACACGGTGAAATCCCGTCTCTACTAAAAATACAAAAAAAAAAAAAAAAAAAAAAAAAAAAAAAAAAAAAAATTAGCTGGATGTGGTGGCAGGTGCCTGTAGTCACAGCTACTTGGGAGGCTGAGGCAGGAGAATGGTGTGAACCTGGGAGGCAGAGCTTGCAGTGAGCCAAGATCGTGCCACTGCAGTACTCCAGCCTGGGCAACAGAGCGAGACTACGTCTCAAAAAAAAAAAAGGAGGAACAATCCTCCACTCACTGTATGAGCTTGGCATAACCTCGATAACCAAATCCTGCAAGGACACCTAGAGAAATATTGCAGAAGAATCACAGGCTCATGATATAGAAGTAAAAATCAGTACCAGAATCTTAGCACACGGAAGCCTACAGGATATGAAAAGGAAAATACCTAATATGGCATGACTAATATCGGCTTCATCTCAGAAATATGAACTTAATTTCCCTTCAGAAAATACAGTGGTATAATTCTCCACATTAACAGATTCAGGGAGAGAAACACGCTCTTCGAAGTCACAAAAGGTATTGACTAAATATCATTATCCATTCGAGATGTATTGCTGACATTATTTTTTTCCTAAAAAGTTAGGACTATTGGGCTATAACTTACTTAGAAGTCTATGAGATCTTGTAAATGCATATGGCTGTAAAAACACCAGCACAATATATATAGATATAGAGCATTGCCATCTCTCCCAAGTTCCCCCACGCCCTCTGGTAGTGAACTCCTGGTCTTAACCCTCAGACCCTGGCAACTACCAGTCTGTTTTCTGTTCCTAGAATTTTGCCTTTTCCAGAATGTCATATAAATGGAATCACACAGTACGTAGCATGCGTATTTGGCTTCCTTCAGAGAAAGACACTCAGATCGCAATTCTCTAAAGGTGCAATGTACAGTTTCATGACCTGGGTAGTAGTTACCTGGCTTGATCACCTTATACCTGTCAAATGGCCGGCTTCTGAGTTATCCCAGTGTGTGTGTGTGTGTGTGTGTGTGTGCGTGCGTGTATGTGTGTGAGAGAGAGAGTGTATGTGTGTGTGTGTGTATTGTGTTTCAAACATATAATTTTACATTTAACTGCCTCTAACTTTTATATGTTGGTGAGGGTTATTAAATGGCAATTATTAATAGTTAAAGGAAAGTGAGTGATTATTGGAAAAATCAGCAGAGTGATTTCCTCTGGGGTGTGCAAAGTGGGGGTAGTGATCGGGATGGGGCAAACAGGAGGGTTCCAAAACCCTGCTAACGTTCTATTCCTTGCTCTGCATGGTAGTGACCTGGACTTCAACATTGCACAACCACATGGGCGCCGTTCACGCTGGATCATGGGAACAGGGCACCCTGGAATCCCACAGACAGAGTTTGCACGGCCACCCTGGCGGCCACAGCCTACGCGGTTGTACCTGGCAAACACTGGTGTTGGCCTCATCCTTTGAGGAAAAGGATAATGGGAAAATGTGTGGGGAAAAGGAGGAGTTCTTGGCTTGGAGGCTGAGGACAGACATGCATGAGGTTGTCTGAATTCACCCAGGAGTGTGTTCCAGGCAGGCTAAAGTTCATGGCTGTTACTTACCATGACCACTATGATCCTATGGTTGCCATCTCACATCTCCGTGTGCCGTGCCCTGGGCCTCCGCCACAGCCTGGAAGGCCACCCCTGGGGACTGTTGCTGGCGGGCGTGCTAGGAGACTCACACACCTTCGGCCCTAGCTGGAGTCTGAAGAGGAGACGCTCTTTTCTGCCAACAGAGTAAGAGGTCTCATATAGAAATATACCTGTGGCAGCCCTGGCACCGGGTGTGGGTGGGATTCTGCTCAGGGCTCCGCCACCGTGGCTGCATTGAAGGCAGGCACGAAGCTCACCAGACCTCCGGAGCCCGTCTGAGCTGAGTGGCAGGACAAGGCGGGAGGGGGTTTAAGTCTCTCCAGGCTGGACCCCACAATCCTCTTGGTGGGAAAGGAGGCTTGAGGGAAAAGCAAAAGGGGATCACTGAATGAGGGGAGGGACTCAACCTCCTCCTCTCCACTGGGGCCCAGATGGATTCCTCTAATCCAAGGAGCCTCGTATTCTGCACTTATTTCCCCTAGAAGCGGAAGGCTCCGCCCGACCATGGCCTGGAGTGTACATGTTACAGCCCCATTATTGTGTGGGAGGTAGTCTGAATACGAACCGAGGTGGTGTGCTGAGAGGCAGGGCTTGCAAATCTAGCCACCGGGGGATGGGTTCATGCCTTCCATGACTGTCCACGGGCTTCTCCCCTTCCACACTGTGTCGACCATGGCCCATGCCCCCCGGGGCAGTGACTGGCTGGAGTTCTTCCCCCACCAGAACTTGCCTAGATGTCTCAAGTGGTAAAAACCCAAGCTGGAGAGTCCCCGACACACATCTTTCCCCAGACACCAGTCTACTGTGTTGTCCCTGCAGAAACAACCACCTATGTCAGGGCTAAAGCCTTGGCCTGAGGAATGAAGCCAACCCTCTCAGGCAAGGGGTTCGATGTCGATGGGGTATGTCCCCACCACTGTGGGTAAATAGAGATGTAAACAGAGATGTTTACATCTCTGAGGCCCATGATTGGCCCTCCACGTACGTGATGGTCTCACCCCGTCCCGGCAGTGAGACACAGTGAGAGTATGTGGGAAGGCGGTACCGAGCCTGACCAGCTGTCCCAGGGTAGTCCCTCTTTCTGGCTTTCCACCTGCACTGTTCCCACCCTGCCTGTGTCTCCCTTACCTCAAGTCATGGCACCTTCCCATGGGAGCTCCCTGCTTCCTAGATGAAACATCAACCAGCGACTCTGAGGCATTATCACTGCACCCACACACGGGAGTGCTGATACATCCCATTCATCCTGCGGAGGATTGGGAGCCTACTGTGGCACCTCCAGCATTCTGAGAGCCCGACACCCATCGCTGTGTTTGGCGACGTCCCATTTGTCCCACTCTGCACTCTCCTAGGTGTTAGAATTGAACAACACCTCTTGTCAAAGGTAGATCCCAGCCCTGCTTTTGCGCATTTGATCCTTCATGGATCCTTCATCACTGCTTCCACTCCGTGAATCAGCCCTTTCTTGCTCAAGGAAGAGCACCCCCAATTAATTTGACTCCCAAGCGGGTGCATGCAGGGGCATGCTCATGCAGGCGCGCGCGCGCGCGTGTGCGCACACACACACACACACACACACACACACACACACACACACACACTAACCTTGAGTGGTATCTGCATTTCTATTGTCTTTGTCTAATCAACACCCAGTCTCTTGGCGATGGGAGCAGGGAGAACCTACACACACCTCCTCACTGGAATCGGAATCTGCTCCTGAATCTGGGGCCCACCCAGTCCAGGATTCCGGCTGAAGGTAGCGGGCGATCCCAACTGTCAGGGAGGGTGAAGGCAGAATAGGGAGCTCAAGGAAATCTCGTGTGACCTCGAGAGGCAGTCTGGAAGACTGAGCAGGGACATGGAAATATCACATGAATAAAAACCTGTGAACTTGGGGGTGGTGAAATGATATTTCACGGGGACCATCCAAGAACAGCCAGGCCTAGCATCGACACTTGCCCTGGAAAGCAGCTGCCATTTTCAAATCAAGGGTATGGAGCTGACAGGCTGCTGAAGGGACTGTTGGCTGCCCATAGGACGCCAAGGATGTGGAAGTCGCCTTCCGTGTGTCTCCCGGCCCACAGTTACTACCTGGTTGGCCCGCAGGCACCAGAACAGATCCAGTGCCCCCACCTCCAACCAAGAGTCTACCCTGCCCTTTTCTTCCGCACTCCATGTATCTTCCCTTTAGCTCAACTTCCCACCAGGATGTGGCTTCTGCCTCCACCTGGCTACTAAAACTAAGGAGGAGACCTGACTGGATTTGGTAACTGAGGCTCAAAGGTGAGGGCTAAGAGGAACTGAGGATGCCACGCAGGTTACTGGCCCAGATGACTTGACCGTGTGCGTGGTGGCACCAGAGGGACATAATACCTCCAGAAAGAGGACTGGGCTCTGTCGTGTTCCTCAACAGCATGGAAATAACCGTGCAGGAAAGGCCATCCACGTGAAACCACTGGAAGAGCAAGGATGCTCATGATGGAAAGGATGGTGGCAGGGCAGAACCAGGACAGTGAACCACAGGAGGAAAGGTGAGAGAGACAGGGGTTCGGGAAGGAGGCCATCAGTTCCTGCTGAAGGAGAGGGAGAATAGCACTGAAGAAGGGGACCTGTGAGAACCCAAAGTAGGAGGAGAAGAGGAGGGACCATGAGCAGGGTGTGTAGGAGAAAGGCAGGAAATGCTCCTGTGGCGGAGCAGGGCCCTCACAGCACCTAGACCCAAGCACTATGGTGACTGCAGGGCTGCTGCTCAGAGGCCGGTCCAGGCGCCCTGCAGGGAGAGGCCCCACCACAGAGCGTCAGTGGAACTGCTCTTCCAGCTCCAGGGAACAGAGCAACACCTGGCACACACCAACACTCCCCACAATCACAGAGAGGGCAGACCAAACACCACAGAATATGAGAACGACTTTATTTCAAACTGCTTTGAACTACGTTGGGAAGGGGGCAAATGCAGTGGAAGAGAGGAAGTCCTGGCTGAAGAGGATACGGAGGGAACCCGCTTGGCTGCAGCTCTGGAGCTCCAAAGTTGGCAGCTGTTCATCTTGTAGGAAGATGCTGGCTCCAACCTGTGAAACAGAGCAGGCTCAGGGACGGGCCCCCAGCCAGGGCCAGCCCACAGCCCTCCTAAGCTACCGGGACTGTGGGAAGGGGCATGGTATGTGCAACACTCACTTCAAAGGTCCTGGAACTTATCAGTGAAGGACTGCATGGCCGCTGAAACAGAGAGGCAGAACCGGGCACTCCAGACCCAGGGAAACAGAAACCCATCCCCTGCCCCCATGGGGAATCACCTAGCCCTGCAACCAGATACCCCACCAGCCCTGGGACTGACTCACCCACCCGTCACCTGAATTAAATGTGGAAATGCCTTCTAAGGAGGAAAGTGGTTCTCAGGTGCTGGGCCATCCCAGTACCGTTCAGAATGTGTTCCAAAGACAGATAAGCCAGCCAACAAGCAAAAACCGTATAAGCCATACCAGGCAGCAGTTAAAGGGAAAACACATGAGGTGTCTCTAACTGTTGTAAGAGAAGGAGAGTTCTGGGACTCGTGGACAAAGTATACACAGAGTTCAGTGACACATTGCTGTCTGTGCACACCCCTAGCTGGAAAGGCACAGGAAGGCTCCAGGGCCAAGCCTGCTTGGTTCTCTTCCTCAAAGGAAAGTCAGTCCCAGTGATGCCGCCTGTACCTGCAGCCCATCCCCACCCCCGACACCTGCAGAAAGACACCGCTGTCCATCCCTGCCCCAGCCAGGGCTCTGTCATACCTAGTTGGTCTCTAAGGTCCTCAATTTCCCTCTGCAGCTGGATGCACTAGCCCAAGAGACACCGGAGGAAGAGAAATGGTTAGTCAATTCTGGCCTCCTCTCTCCCTGTCCTCCCTCTCTCCCCCAGCCCTGACAGCCCCCATAGCCTGCAGCCCAGTGGCGAGGTGGGTTGGCATGAATCCCTCAATGTAAAAGAGGCACCCTCTCTCTGTGGGGTGCAGAAGGTGGTGATGGGGCGGGGCGGGGGGACACAGATATCAGTTTAACCTGGACACGGATCCCACCATCTAGTGTGGACTTGGATTTCTAGGAACCACACAAAGCATTACCCGAGGACAGCCCGGGGCTCCCGGGGGCTGCTGCTGCCTTTCTGGTCTTGGAGGATGGACAGGTGGCTGCTGGTCACCTGAAAGAGAATACAAATTCCAGCTTCCAAGCTTCCCAGTGAGGTGGAAAAGGCCTAGAAGGGTCTAAAGTGAGGCACCATCACCCTCTGCTGGCAACACGTTGCCCCTGCTCTGCCCAGCAACTCCAACCATTCCTCTGGGACTGTCTTCCCTGTTCCCCAGTGTGAGCCCATTTGCACCTATGGCCCCCTAGCGTTGTGACTCCGGGTTGGATGCCAGCAGTGGGGCAGCCACAGCCAGGCCCTGGGAGGGCCAGTGTGGCTGAGCAGGACTTAACAGAAAAGGGCTCAATGCCGCTGAAAGTCTCCTTCCAGAGTTGGAGTTTGGGGCACTGCTCCAAATTGCCCCCCACCACACAAACCCCACTCATAGAGGAGGATGTGGCTTAAAGCCAGCCCCATCGACACCCCATTTCCCGTGGGGCACCTGCCTGGGTGGGCAGGGAAGAATGGGAACAAGACTCAGCCCCTAGAAGCGACAGAGCCAGAGGTTTCCCTCCCGACCCCTCTCTCCTCCACCCTTATTAAGCCCGCAAGACTCACCGGACGGTGCATGGCGTCTGGGCAGGAGGCCTCCCAAGCTGTAGGCAGAGGGCTCTGAAGTTCCCAGAACTTGGGGAGCTCTGATGTTGGGGTTGCGACTGCTGAGTTCTCCACGATGCACGGATAGGCAAGGCAGCCCTGGCCTGTGTGTGGGAAGCTAAAACAGAAATTTCTGAGTCGGGCTGGTGGTGGGGGCAGGCGGTGAGTACATGTGGGGAGGGGTTGTGGTAAGGTGGAGACTCCGGAGCCTAATCTCATTAGCACTTTCTCCCTCAGTCAGCCCCTTGCCAGGAGGCAGAGCCCAGCCAGGGAAAACACTGGGGATACTGAGATAGCCCGGGCTACCTTCCAGGTGGCTCGGGCAACAGCTAAGTAAGGAGGAGTCAGGAAGTTGATGAGCCTAGATGCCCCAGGTTTGTGGCCCACACTTTAGGGGATCACCCCAACCTCACCAGCTGCTGGCCCTGCCTTCCATCCCAGCTCCTCTCTGGGGGAAGAGGCAGGACCCCTGCAGAGTGTCCGGAGGTATGTCCGTCACACACCAAGCGCTCCCTTTAACGTGTGCCCCTACAACAAAGACCCTTATTGGGCATTCTAGTATCCCTGGGCTCCCGATGACAACCCTCAAGCAAGGGATAGAGGGGGCATGGCTAAACAGGTGTGTGCTGGAAGAGAGGAGGTATGGTGGGAGACAGAGGAGGAAGAGGATAAAGAGGGAGAGGGGAGTGAGAAGGGCCTACTCACTTGGGCCCTTGGGACCTCATCTCTATTTGGGTCATTATCTTCTCTGGCCACAACCTGGGACTCCCTGGTCTTCCTTCCTGCAGGTTTCTTCCCAGGGCTGCTGTGCTTAGGCTTTTGTCATTTCTTGGAGATCCCCTGGG
This sequence comes from Rhinopithecus roxellana, assembly GCF_007565055.1. Classification (NCBI taxonomy): domain Eukaryota; kingdom Metazoa; phylum Chordata; class Mammalia; order Primates; family Cercopithecidae; genus Rhinopithecus; species Rhinopithecus roxellana. The sequence goes on from NC_044555.1 coordinate 25,776,188, forward strand.
GCCGCACACCAGACAAGGGCTGGGAGGTGGCCGGCTCCGGGGGAGCGGCTGAGAGTCTCTCTCCGCAGGCAGGAAAGGATCTTCCCAGGGCCAGCTGAGAGGCACCCCCTAGGGACTTCTTCTCCTGGGCCATCTTCCTCCTTGAAGGGCCCCGGGGCACGGCCCCTGCAGTGGCAACTCCTGAGCAGCTGGGCCTGGCCTCCACCTTTCCCAAGGACCTGCTCTGCATTTTCTTCTGGGGAGAGTCCTCCAGCTCTCCCACAGCCGGCCTCTCCACGACTGGAGTGAGTCCGCGGGGAGCAGAGGTCAGGAAACCGCCCGGCACGGGCAGGTAACTCTCCTTGCAGTGGAAGCCTGTGTGTCTGGATGTGTCTGCTGCCTTCTTGCGGCTGCCGGACTTGGCTTGGCTTCCTTCTTTGTGGCGAATGCCCATCCTCATCAGTGGTAAGTCACTGGTCTCATCGGAAGAATCAGAGTCGTGGGTAGACATCCTGGTGGGGCCTTTTGCAGAAGGCTGCTGGGGATCCGCTTGGAAGCTCCATCTGCTCTTCGAGCCCCTTTCTGGGTTCTTCCAGGCCCGGCCTGGCCCAGGACCACTGAGGTGGAGATGACCGGCAGAGGCCTGCTGCCATTCTCCAGGGCTGGGGCTCAGCGCGCCACTCCCACTGGGATCGCTCTCAGGCTCGAAGCTGAAGCCCTCAGGATCTGTGAACCTGCTCTGGCCCTTGCCGCTGCGCGGTGCCCCCAAATTGAGGCCTCGGCCATGGCCGTGGCCCTGTGGGGCTCTGGGGCTGACCGTGCCGGTGCCAGCCTGCTCGCCACCCTCCAGGTCGAAACTGGCCCCCCAAACGGACACCTCGTCGGGAGAGCTCATGGCGCCAGTTCACGCAGCCTGGCCTATGGGGAGACGGTCATGCTGGTAATGGCGGGAGGGGAGAGCCAAGCCCAGCCAAGCGGGCCACGGGACAGGAACAGCGACGCCTTCAGGACCCTGCTGCCCTCACAGCAGGCAGAAGTACTAAGTGTCCCAGACAGCGCGTGGCTTCCGCGCGCCTTCGACCCAGGTGTCGAGCCTTCTCATTGGTCCCCCCTCCACCAACCAGTGCACCCTTTGTTGGGTGACGCCTCTGGGCTTCAACCAATCGGGACACAGGCTCTTGGTTTGCCCCGACGCCCGTCATTTGGGTGGATGCGCTCTGGTCGGGTCTTGGGGCCAGGGTGCGCTGGAGCTCTCAATCCATCTCTTTTCTTGCTGTCTTGCTCCCTCCCTACTTTTTAATGATAGCTCCTCTGTGTGTCTGGTGCTTCTCGTGCATCAGGACATTTATTCTCCCAAGCTTATGAGCTGGGGGCAGCTCTCCCCTTGACCTCTGCCTTACAATGGGACACTGGTGCTCAGAGATGTGGCTGTCATTGGAAAGTAGGTGCCTGGCCAGAGGCAGCAGGACAGGAAGAAAGAGGTGGATGGACAGCTCCAGTGGGCCCTGGCCCCAAGACCCGACCCAAGTACACCCACCCGGTCAAAAGACGGGCGTTGGGGCAATCCAAGAGTCTGCTTCCCGATTGGGTAAAGCCCGGAAGCCTCGCCCAACAAGGGGTGCGCTGGTTGGTGATGGGCAGACCAATGAGAAGGCGTGGAACAATGAGAAGGCAGGACACAGGCCTTGAGGGAGCCCGTAAGCCTGGCGCTGTCAGCGACATCTCGTGAGCTGACTGTGGTGAGGGTGGCGGTGTCCCAAAGGACTCGCTGTTCCTGTGGCCCCAGAACACCACCCTTTGTTGCTCTTTCAATTCGCTCTCAGGCTCAAAGCTGAGAGCGTCCCCCTCGGCTGGGCTTGGCTGGGCTCGGCTCTCCTCTCCCACTGTTACCAGGACGACCGTCTCCCCACAGCCTGGGCTGTCTGGACTGGCGGGCGCCATGAGCTCCACAGATGAAGTGTCCGTTTGCGGGGCTGGTTTCGGCCCGGAGGGTGACAAGCAGGCCGGGGCCCACACCGCCAGCCCCGGAGCCCCACAGGGCCACAGCCACGGCCGAGGCCTCGATCTGGGGGGGCAGCGCAGTGGTGAGGGCAAGGGGAAGAGCGGGTTCACAGATCCTGAGGGCTTCAGTTTCGAGCCCGAGACCGAATTGATAGAGCAGGGAAGGGTGGTACTCTGGGGCCAGAAAGGCCGGCCTGGCACCCCGGTCGACGACCAAGGGGACGGTGTGGACTACTCTTTCTACCTGGCTGATGAGCCAGCCACCATCATGCCGCCGTCCAGCGTCCAGGGACACCCGTCCCCAGAAGGCGCCGCTGCCAAAGGGTCCACTGACATCTGGGCGGACCTGGAGGTTGGTCCCAGTGGGAGAGGCGCGCTGAACCCCTGCCCTGGAGAATGGCAGCGGTCCTCCGGTGGCCCTCTCCACCTCAGTGTTCCTGGGCCAGGACCGGCCTGGGAGAACCCAGAAAGGGCCTTGAAGAGCAGATTGAGCATCCAAGTGGATCCCCAGCAGCCCTCTGCGGAAGGCCCCGCTGGGCTGAATACTGACGACTCTGATTCCACAGATGAGAGCAGCGACTTACCGGTGATTAGGGTGATCATTAGCACCAAAGAAGGAAGCCAGGCCAAGCCCGGAAGCCCCAAGAAGCCAGCAGGCACTTGCAGACGCCCCAGTTTCCACCGCAGGGAGAGTTACCTTCAGGCTCAGGGACCTCACCTGACCTCTCCTCCCCGCAGACTCACCCCAGTAGTGGAGAGGCCGGCCATGGGAGAGCCGGATGCGCCTTCCTTGAAGAAAATGCAGAGCATGGTGTGGGGAAAGGTGGGGGTCAGGCCCAGGTGCTCAGGAGCTGCCGTTAGAGGGCCCCTACCCCGGGGCCCTCCGGGAAGGAAGGTGACCCAGGAGAAGAAATCCCTAGAGGGTGCGCCAAAACCGGCCCTGCGGGGAGCCTTTCCTGCCTGGGGGCAGAGACACTCAGCAGTTCCACCTGATCCGGCCAGCTTCCCGCCAGTCTCTGGTGTGGGGCTCCTGGGGAAGTCCACGAGACCCAAGGAGCCCAAGCACAGCAGCCCTGGGAAGAAACCTGCAGGAAGGAAAGCCAGGGAGTCCCAGGCTGCTACCAGAGAAGATAATGACCAAAATAGAGATGACGTCCCAAGGGCCCAAGTGAGTAGGTTCTCTTTGCTGCACTCCTCTTTCTTCTCCTCCCTCTCCTCCTCTTTCTCTTCTGTCTCCCCCTACTCACCTCTCTTCCAGTACACACCTGTTTATCCATTCCACCTCTATCCCTTGCTCGAGGGTTGTCATCGGGAGCCCAGGGACACTAGGATGCCCGATTGGAGTCCTCCTCATAGGGGCACACATTAAAGGGAGCACTTTGTGTGTGCCAGGCCTGGCTCTGGACAGTGCAGTTGTTCTGCCTCCTCCCCGAGAGAGGAGCTGGGATGGAAGGCAGGTCTGGCAGCTGGTTTGGATCACGGGACTCCTTAATGTGTGGGGCGCAAAGCTTGGGCGTGTAGACTCATCAGCTTCCCAATTCCTCCTTCCCTAGTTGTTAAGCAAGCCCTCCTGTCTTGGGGCTGACTGAGGGAGAAAGTGCTAATGAGATTAGTCTGGAGTGTCCACCTTAACACAGCCCCTCCCCATGTGTACTCACCACCAGCCCGACTCAGAAATTTCTGTTTTAGCTTCCCACACAGAAGCCAGAGCTGATTTCCCTGTCTGTGCGTCGTGGAGAATACAGCAGTGGTGACCCCAACATCAGAGCTCCCCAAGTACTAGGAACCTCACAGCCCTCGGCCTTTACCTTGAGACGCCTAGTGCCCAGATGCCATGCACCCTCCAGTGAGTCTTGCGGGTTTGATAGGGGTGGAGGGGAGAGGGGTCGGGAAGGAAACCTCTGTCTCTGTCGCTTATGGGGGCTTAGCCGTGCTCCCAGGTTTCCCTGCCCACGCAGGCAGGTGTCCCACGGGAAATGGGGTGTTGATGGGGCTGGCTTTAAGTCACATCGTCCTCTCTGAGTGGGGTTTGTGTGGTGGGGGGCGATTTGGAGCAGTGCCCCAAATTCCAACTCTGGAAGAAGACTTTTGGTGGTACGGAGTCCTTTTCTGTTAAGTCCTGCTCAGCCACACTGGCCCTCCCAGGGCCTGACTGTGGCTGCCCCACTACTGGCGTCCAACCCGGAGTCACAATGCTAGGGGGCCGCGGGTGCACATGGGCTCATACAGGAGAACAAGGAAGACAGTCCCAGAGGGAGGGTTGGAGTTGCTGGGCAGAGCAGGGGCAACGTGTTGCCAGCAGAGGGTGATGGTGCTTCACTTTAGACCCTTCTAGGTCTCTTCCACCTCACTGGGAGGCTTGGAAGCTGGATTTTGTGTTTTCTTTCAGGTGACCAGCAGCCACTTGTCCATCCCCCAAGACCAGAAAGGCAGCAGCAGCCCCCGGGAGCCCCGGGCTGCCCTTGGGTAATGCTGTGTGTGACTCTTAGAAATTGAGGTCCATGCTAGATGGTGGGATCCATGTCCAGGTTAAACTGATTTAGGTGTCCCCCCCAATCCCCTCTGCCTACCATAACCCATGCAGAGTGGGTGCCTCTTTTCCATTGAGGGTTTTGTGCCAATCTACCTCACCACTGGGCTGCGGACTATGGGGGCTGTAAGGACTGGGGGAGAGATGGAGAACGGGGAGAGAGGAGGCCAGAATTGACTAACCATTTATCTTCCACCGGTGTCTCCTGGGCTAGTGCATCCTGCTGCAGATGGAAATTGATGACCTTAGAGACCAGCTAGGTATGATGGAGCCCTGGCTGGGGCAGGGATGGACAGCGGTGTCTTTCTGCAGGTGCTGGGGATGGGGGTGGACTGCAGGTACAGGCGGTGTCACTGGGACTGACTTTCCTCTGGGGAAGAGAATCAAGCAGGCCTGGCCCTGGAGCCTTCTGTGCCTTTCCAGCTAAGGGTGTGCACAGACGGCAGTGTGTCATCCGAACTCCGTGTACACTTTGTCCACGAGTCCCAGAGATCTTCTCTTAGGACGGTTAGAGATACCTCATGTATTTTCCTTTAACTGCTGCCTGATACGGCTTATATGGTTTTTGCCTGCTGGCTGGCTTATCTGTCTTTGGAACACGTTCTGAACGGTTTTGGGATGGCCCAACACCTGAGAACTACTTTCCTGCTTAGAAGGCATTTCCACATTTAATTCAGGTGACGGGTGGGTGAGTCAGTCCCAGGGCTGGTGGGGTTTCTGGTTGCAGGTCTAGGTGATTCTCCACGGGGGCAGGGGGTGGGTTTCTGTTTCCCTGGGTCTGGAGTGCCCGGTTCTGCCTTTCTGTTTCAGCGGCCATGCAGTTCCTCACTGACAAGTTCCAGGACCTTTGAAGTGAGTGTTGCACACACCATGCCCCTTCCCACAGTCCCGGCAGCTTAGGAGGGCTGTGGACTGGCCCTGGCTGGGGGCCTGTCCCTGAGCCTGCTCTGTTTCACAGGTTGGAGCCAGCATCTTCCTACAAGATGAGCAACTGCTACCTTTGGAGCTCCAGAGCTGCAGCCAAGCGGGTTCCCTCCATACCCTCTTCAGCCAGGGTTTCTACTCTTCCGCTGCATTTGCTCCCTCCCAACGCAGTTCAAAGCAGTTTGAAATAAAGTCGTTCTCATATTCTGTGGTCTGTGGTCTACCCTCTCTGCAATTGTTGGGAGTGTTGGGGGGTGTGGGGTGTTGGTCCGTTCTCTGGCACTTGAAGAACAGTTCCCCTGGCTCTCTGTGGTGGGGCCTCTCCCTGTAGGGCGCCTGGGCCGGCCTCTGAGCAGCAGCCCTGCAGTCACCATAGTGCCTGGGTCTAGGTGCTGTGGGGGCCCTGCCCCGCCACAGGAGCATTTTCTGCCTTTTCCCAACACACCCTGCTCATGTTCCTTCCTCGTCTCCTCCTACTTTGGGGTCTCACATTTCCCGTTGTTCAGCGCTACTCTCCCTCACCCTCAGGAGGAGCTGAGTGCCTCCTTTCAGAACCCCAGTCTCTCTTGCCTTTCCTCCTGCAGTTCACTGTCACGGTTCTGCCATGTTACTGTCCTCTCCATCATGAGCATCCTTGCTCTCCCTGTGGCTTGATGCTGGTCACCTCTCCTGCATGGTTATTTCTATGCTGTTGAGGAGCACGACGGAGCTCATCCTCCCACTCAAGGGCCCAGTCCTCTTTCTGGAGCCATTATGTCCCTCCAGTGCCACCATGCACACGGTCAGTTCATCTGGGCCAGAAACCCATGCGACATCCTCAGTTCCTCTATTAGCCCTCATCTTTGAACCTCTGTTTCCAAATCCCATTAGGTCTCCCTCCTTAATTTCAGTAGCCACATGGAAGCAGACGCCACATCCTGGTGGGTGGCCGAGCAAAAGGGAAGGCACAGGGAGCACTGAAGAAAAGGGCAGGGTAGTCTCTTGGTTAGAGGTGGGGGCATTGAGTCTGTTTTGGTGCCAGCAGGCCAACCTGGTGAAAACTGCCTGCTGGGCACCTGTAGTCCCAGGTACTCGGGAGGCTGAAGCAGGAGAATCAGTTGAACACAGCAGGCGGAGGTTGCAGTGAGCCGAGATTGTGCCACTGCACTCCAGCCTGGTGACAGAGCAATACTCCATCTAAAAACAAACAAACAAACAAACAAAAAACCAAAACCAAAACCAAAAAAACTTCCCGCTGGCAGTTACATGGAAGGCGTCTTCCACATCCTTGGTGTCCTGTAAGCGACCTGTTGACTCCATACCCTTGATTTGAAATGGCCAGTTGCCTTCCAGGGCAAGTGTGGCTGCTAGGCCTGGCTCTTCTTGGATGGTCCCCGTCAAATACTGTTCCACAATCCCCAAGGCTGCAGGTTTTTGTAGACGTGATATTTCTGTGTGCCTGTTAAGTCTTTCAGACCGCCTCTTGAGGTCACATGAGATTTCCTTGAGCTTCCTGTTCTGCCTTCACCCTCCCTGACAGTTGGGATTGCCTCCTTCCTTCAGCCGGAATCCTGGGCTGGATGGGCGTGAGACACAGACACAGATTCTGGTGCCAGTGAGGAGGTGTGTGTAGGTTCTGCCAGCTCTGAACACCAAGAACCTGAGTGTTGAACAGACAAAGACAGGAGAAATGCAGATACCATTCAAGATTAGCGTATGTGTGGAGACATCTGTGAGTTTGTTTGTTTGTTTTTTTTTTTGATTTGCCTGTTTTTTTTTTTGAGACGGAGTCTCACTCTGTTGCCCAGGCTGGAGTGCAATGGCACGATCTTGGCTCACTGCAACTTCTGCCTCCTGGGTTCAAGAAATTCTCCTGTCTCAGACTCCCAAGTTGCTGGAGTTACAGGCCTGTGCCACCACTCCTGGTTAATGTTTGTAGTTTTAGTAGAGATGGGGTTTCACCATGTTGACCAGGCTGGTCTTGAAACCCTGACCTCAGGTGATCCGCCAGTCTCAACCTCCCAAAGTGCTAGGATTACAGGCGTGAGCAACTGCGCTGGCCGAATCATGGTTTCTACACTGGAAGAAGTGATATTGAGGTGAACAGTCAGCTTCCGCACCATCTTGGGTTCCGTGGCAGGAGACCTGTTCCTGATTCAACCCACAGGAAGCATTGTGAGTGCCTGAGGGGAGAAATGTCCCTGAGGACAGCCAGAGACAAAAAGGGGAGGCAGAACTATTATCCTCAGCCCTGGAACCTCTGCTCTGTAACTCAGTCAGAGGAGATGCCAAATCAGAGTGGTTGTTTAACAGTGCCACACTGTTAGTGGGATGTTCCATGAGCCCCCTGGGCACAGACCCTTAGCCAGCTAGCTCTTCCATACTGCCAAGATACCAACTTTGGGACCTCCCCCATTCTGGATGGGCAGCAGTCTGATCATTTGCTTGAGACAAGGCAAACTTGGGCTTAAGGCACCATCTAATGCTGTAAAGGAGGCAGTGGCCTAGCAGAGAAAAATGACATTCAACAGGAAAATTACACAAAATCTCTAAGCAAACATAAAAATCCAAACAAGCCAGACAGAGAAGACTGGAATAAATAACGAATCCTTGAGGTATTTTATTTTATTTCTGGCTGTTGTGAATGAGATTACTTTATCGATTTTTTTTTTTTTTCAGAGTGTTCGCTGTTGGCATGTAGAAATGCTAGATTTATGTGTGTTGCTTTTCTATCCTGCAACTTGCCTGAATTTGTTCATCAGTTCGAAGAGTTTATTGGTGGAGTCTTTAGGTTTTTGCAAATACAAGATCATGTCATCTGCAAACAAGCAGAAGGATAATTACCAGAGGCTGGAAAGGGTAGTGAGGGGTGAGGGAGAGGTGAGAATAATTAATGGGTCCAAAAAAGATATTTAAATAGAATGCACTGTCGGCTTCCCTGTTTTGAGGCTTTCAGACTTAGACTGAGCCACTCCAAGCTTCTCCCTTTCCCCAGCTTTCAGTTCTTCCCCATTCAGTATGATACTAGCTGTGGGTCTGTATGTTCCTTCTATACCCAGTTTTGTGAGGGCTTTCGCCATGAAGGAATTCTGAATTTTATCAAATGGGGTTTTCAGCATTAATTGAAATGATCATATGGTTGTTATCCTTCATTCTGTTGATATGGTGTATCACATTGATTTGCATATGTTGAACTTTCCTCGGATCCCTGGGATATATCGCACTTGGTCATGATGATGACTGAATGTCTTTCCTCTAAGATTTGGAACACAACAAGGTGCCCACGTTCACCACTTTTGTTCACCACAGTACTGGAAGTCCTAGCTAGAACAATCAGACAAGAGAAAGAAATAAAAGGCCTCCAAATTAGAAAGAAAGAAGTCAAATTATCAATGTATTGTTAAATTTGGTTTGCTAGTATTTGCTGAAGGGTTTTGCATCAATATTCATCAGGGAAATTGGACTGTAGCTTCCTTTTTTTTTTTTTTTTTTTTTTTTTCTATTGCGTCTTTGGTTTTTGGTATCAGGCTTATACTGGCCTGGTAGAATGAGTTTGGAAGTATTCCCTCCTCCTCTGTTTCTCAAAATAGTTTGAGTAGGATTAGTATTAGCTCTTCTTGATTTTTTTTTTGTTCTTTTTTGATGTGGGTACTTTTAGATATAGACTTCTCTCTTTGTACTGCTTTGCTGTATCCCATAGGTCTGGGTATGTTTTGTTTCTATCGTCGTTCGTTTCAAGAAATTTTAAACTTTCCTTCTTAATTTCTCCTCTGACCCACTGGCCATCCAGGAGCACACTGTTTAATTTCCATTTATTTGTATAGTTTCTAAAATGTCTGTAGTTATTGATCTCTAGTTTTATTCCATTGTGGTCAGAGAAGATGTCTAACATTATTGCAATTTTCTGAATGTTTTAAAACTTGTGATCTCACATGGTCTGTCCTTAAGAATGATCTGTGTGCTGAGGAAAAGAATATGTATTCTGCAGCCATTGGATGAAATGTTCAGAAAATATCTATTAGATCCATTTGCTCTATAGTGCAGATTAAGTCTGATGTTTCTTTGTTGATTTCATGTCTGGACAATCTGTCTAATGCTGAAAGTGAAATGTTGAAGTCTCCAGCTATTATTGTATTGGGGTCTCTCCCTCTCTTTAGCTCTAGTAATATTTGCTTTCTATATGTGGGTGCTCCAGTGATGGGTGCATATATATTTACAATTGTTATATCCTCTTGCTCAATTGACCCATTTATCATTATATGATGACCTTCTTTTTCTCTTCTTATAGTCTTTGTCTTGAAATCTATTTTGTCTGGCGTAAGTATAGCTACAGGTTCTCTTTTTTGGTTTACATTGGCATGGAATATTTCTTTTCTTCCCTTTATTTTCCATCTATGTTTGTCTTTATAGGTGATGTGTGTTTCTTAAAGGAAACAGATTATTGGGTCTCCCAAAAATATTTATTCAGCTACTTTATGTTATTTGATTGGAGAGTTTAGTTCATTTACATTCAATGTTACTATCGATAGGTAAGGACTTGCTCCTTCCAATTTGTTATTTCCTTTCTGGTTGTTTTGTAATCTTCTTTTCCTTCTTTTCCTCCTGTCTTCCTTTTACAGAAGATGATTTTCTCTGGTGGTAAAATTTAATTTCTTGCTTTTTATTTTTTATGTATTCATTTTATGTTTTTCCACTTGAGGTTACCATGAGGCTTCCAGATACTATTTTATAACCCATTATTTTAAACTGATGACAACTTAGCACTGATTATATACACAAACAAACAAGGGAAAAGATAACTTATGAAAATTCAACACTTTAACTTCATCTGCCCACTTTTAAACTTTTGTTGTTTCTCTTTGTGTCTTATTGTACTCTCTATGTCTTGAAAACTTCTCATAGTTATTAATTTTTTACACAGTGTTTTTCTGTCTGTAGTTCGTTGTTAAAATTGGTGTTCCTGCAGGGGGAGCAATCAATGGAGGTTTCCATTCCAGCTTCTTGCTCCACCCTCCCAACTGCATTCCTCAACTTCACAATTTCAGCTTGATTCCTTTTAACTACTTCAATGTCATTGTTAAATTTATCTGATAGATTTCTGAATTCCCTGTGTGTTATTTTGAGTTTCTTTCACTTGCCTCAAAACAGCTATTTTGAATTACTTGTCTCAAAGGTCACATATCTTTATTCTCCAGGCCTGGACCCTGGTGCCTTCTTTAGTTCATTTGGTGAGGTCATGTTTACCTGGATGGTCTTGATGCTTGTGGATGTTCATCGGCGCCTGGGCATTGAAGAGTTCGGTATTCATTGTAGTCTTTGCAGTCTGGGCTTATTTGTACCCATCTTTCTTCGGAAGGCTTTCCAGATATTCAAAGGGAACTGGGTGTTGTAATCTAAGTTGTATCTGCATTAGGGGTACCCCAAGTCCAGTAACACTGTGGCTCTTGCAGACTTGTAGAGGTACTGCCTTGGTGGTCTTGGATAAGATCCAGAAGAATTCTCTGAATTACCAGACAGAGACTCTTGTTTTCTTCCCTTATTTCTCCCAAACAAACTCTCAATCTCTCTCTCTCTCTCTCTCTCTCTCTCTCTCTCTCTCTCTCTCTCTCTCTCTGTCTCCGCCCCTCGCCCCTGGCATTTCTTGCTATCGCTCTTGCTCTCATTCTATCTTGCTCTCTCTTGCTCTTGCTCTCTCTCTGTGCTGAGACACCTGGACCTGCAGGTGGACAACATAATCCCCCCTGTGGCCACCACCAGTGGGGCCTTGCTGGGTCAGACCTGAACCCAGCACTGCACTGGGTCTCGCCCATTACCTGGCTGTAACCAATACCCGACTATTGCCTATGTTTACTCAAGGCTGGAGGACTCTACAATCAGCAGGTGGCAAAGCCAGCCAGGCCTGAGTCCTCTTCTGGGTGGCGAGTTCCCCCAGATCCCAGGTGGGTCCAGAGATGCCCTCCAGGAGCCAGGGACCGGAGTCAAAAACCTTAGAAATCTGCATTGTGCTCTACATCATTGCAGCTAAGTTGCCACTCAAACCACAAGACAAAGTCCTTCCCACTCTTCCCTACCCTTTCCACAGGCAGAGAAGCCTCTAACTGTGGCCACCACCACTGCAGGCCCACAGCAAGTATTGCCAGGCTATTGCTTGGGTTCACTTCAGACTGAAGTGTTCCTCAGTCACCTGTGGTGAATACTGCCAGGCCTGGGACTCACCCTTCAGGGCAGTGGGCTCTCCTCTGGCCCACGGGAGGTCCAAAAATCCCATGCAAGGACCAGGACCTGAACTCAGGGACCCCAAGTGCTCACTTCTGCTCTGCCCCACTGTGGCCAAGCTGGCACCTAAGGTGCAAGACAAGGTCCCCTTTACTCTTCCCTCTGCTATTCTCCCGGAGAAACTGTCTCTGTCCATAGCCACCGCAGCTGAGAAAGTGCTGGGTCTCCCCTGAAGCCAGCATGTCTCAGAGTCTCACTCAGGGCCCGTGGTAAACTACCTGGGTATCATTGCAGGTTGCTCAGGGCCCAAGGGCTCTTTAGTCAGCAGGTGATGGATCCTGTCAGGGCTGAGCCCTTCCCTTCAAGGCAGCAGATTCCCATCTGGCCCAGGGTGTGTCTAGAAATGTCATCCACGAGCTAGACCCTGAAATGGGGGCCTCAGGACTCTGCCCAATGCTGTATCCTACTGTGACTGAGTTGGTGTCCAAGATGCAACACAAAGTCTTCTTTATGCTTCCCTCTCCTCTCCTCAAGTGAAGGAAGGAGTCTCTCCTGGAACTCTGAGCTGTGCTGCTGGGGTTGGGGGAGCCATGGTGCATGCATTCCCTCAGCCAACTTGGCTGGTATCTCACTAGGCTGGTTCCCTATGTTCTCTGACTGAGCCGAGCATAGCACTAGGAGTTGCAGTCCTTGTGGCCTAGACCACCTCTCAAGTTTATTTAGAACCCCAGATCCCGCAGTGGAGAGGCTTCCCAAAACCCAAGTTCCGACCTCTGTGATGTGTAAATCCCCTCTGGCTAGGGCTGGTCTAAATGCTCCCTCTGTGGGCAGGCATCAGCCGACTTCACACCAGTTTTGCCTTCTACTGTGACAGGGCAGCACTGAGTTCAATGCAAGTCCCATAGGCACTGGGTCATGCTGAGCAATCCTTTAATTAAGCAGCAGAAAAACATGCAAAAAATTAATGTGCTAGGAAATTTGATTTGCTAGTACTTTGTTGAGGATTTTTGCTTTTATGTTCATCAGGCATATGGGCTTGTAATTTTCTCATAGTGTCCTCATCTGGCTTTGGTATTAGGGTAGTGCTGGCCTTATAAAATGAGTTTGGAAGTATTCCTTCTTCTTCAGTTTATTGGATGAGTTTGAGAAGGACTGATCTTAATCCTTCTCTAAATGTTTGGTAGAATTCAACAGAAAGCCATCAGTTCCTGGGCTTTCCTTTGATGGGTGACTTTCCATTACTGATTCAATCTCCTCACCCACTTTTTGTCTGTCCAGATTTTTTATTTCTTTATAATTCAGTCTTGGTATGTTGTATGGATAAAAGACATCTATTCATTTCTTCTGGGTTATCCTATTTGTTGGCATACAATTGTTCATAATAGTCTCTCATAATCCTTTTAATTTCTGTAGCATTGGTTGTAATGTCTCTGCTTTCATTTCTGCTTTTAGTCAGTCTTTCCTTTTTTTTCCTTAATCTAGCTAAGCATTTGTCAATTTTGTTGATCTTTTCAAAAAACCATCCCAGATTTGTGGCTATTTTCTATTGTTTTCAAGTCCCCATTTTATTTATTCGTGTTCGATGTTTATTATTATCTTCCTTTTAGTATCTTTGGGCATAAACTTTCTTCTTTTTCTAGTTCCTTGAGGTGTAACATTTGGTTGTTATTTGAAATCTTTCTTGTTTTTTGATGTAAGCAAATATTGCTATAAACTTCCCCTTAAAACTGTGTTTTTCCTGCATTTCTCATGTCTTGGTATGTTGTGAGTCCATTTTCATTTGTCTCAAGATAGTTTTTAATTTCTCTTTTAAGTTGTTCTTTGAATAATTTGTTGTACGGGAACATGTTGTTTCATTTGTGTGTATTTGAGAATTTTCTGAAATTCCTCCTGTTATTGATTTCTAAGTTCATAGCATTGTGGTCAGAAAAGACATTTGATATGATTTCAATCTCCTTAAATGTGTTGACTTGTTTTGTGGCCTAACATACAATCTGTCCTGAAGAATGTTCAGTGTGCACTTGAGAAGAATGTGTCTTCTGCTGCTGTTAGGTGGAACATTCTGTATACGTCTGTTAGGTCCGTTTGCTTTATAGTGTTCATACCCACCGTTTCCTTATCAATTTTCTCTCTGAATTTCCATTGTTGACAGTGGGATAGTGAAGTCTCCTCCTACTGTTGTATTGCAGTGTATTTCTCTCTCCAGATGTATAATTATTTGCTTTGAATATTTAGGTGCTGTAATGTTGCATGTATTTGTGTTTATAATTATCATAGCCTCTTGATGAATTGACCCCTTTATCATCATATAATGACCTTGTTTGTTTCGTTTTGTAGTTTTTGACTTAAAGTCTATTTTGTCACATACAAATATGTCGACTCTGGCTCTCCTTTGTTTCCTATTTGCATGACATGTGTTTTTCCATCCCTTCACTTTCAGTCTATGTGTGTCCTAAAGGTGCAGTGGGTCTCTCACAGGCATCATATGCTTTGGTCTTATTTTTTGTTTGTTTGTTTGTTTTTGTTCTTGTTTCCCCATTCAGCCTCGCTATGTCTTTGACTGGAGAGTTTTAATCCGTTAACATTCAAGTTAATTCTTTTTTTTTTTTTTTTTTTCCGAGTCTGATCTTATTTATTTGTTACTCAAAAAGTTATTTCTGACTGGATTCAGACTTAGAAGTAGAAGCTCGCAGAGAGGAAAGTCTGCGTCTCTTCGCAATTTGTTCCTGGCGCTTCTCCTTAGCCTCCTTCATTCTTTTGGCCAAAAGTTTAGCATATTCTGCAGCCTCTTCCTTGTTTTTCTTAGTACGCTGCTTCTTCAGAGCAATACGCCGCCGTTTGTGCTGCAAGACACGTGGAGTAACAAGACGCTGAATCTTGGGTGCTTTGGTCCTAGGTTTCTTACCTTCTTTGTTTAAGGGCTTTCTCACAACATACTGGTGGACGTCATCTTCTTTAGAGAGATTGAAAAGTTTGCGGATTCTGCTAGCTCTTTTGGGGCCCAGGCGGCGAGGCACTGTAGTATCAGTCAGTCCAGGAATATCCTTCTCTCCTTTTTTTACAATAACCAAGTTGAGAACGCTCAGATTGGCATCCACAATGCAACCACGAACTGATTTTCTCTTTCTTTCTCCCGTTCTCCTTGGTCTGTAACAGGAATGCCCCTTACTCAGCAGCAGGCGGACACGGCCATGGGTCAAGACACCCTGCTTCATGGGGAAACCTTGTTTGTCGTTCCCACCACTGATTCGGACCACATAACCCTTCCATTCTTCACCCAGAGCGTCAGCAGCAACTTCTGTGGCCATACGCTTCTCATAAAAAGTACGAAGTTTGCGTTCATCGTCCACTTCAATGAGTTTCTGGCAGCCAGTGGCTGGGAAGGAGATGTTCAGCTTCATCTTCAAGCAGCTGAACACCTCTGAGGCTCCACGGAAAAGAGCTCAAGTTAATTCTTGATAGGTAAGGACTTATCGTTGCCACTTTGCTTTTTGTTTCTGGTTGTTTTGTGGATTCTTTGTTCCTTTCCTCTTTTGCTGTCTGCCTTCATGATCAAGTGGTTTTCAATAGTGATATGCTGTGATTCTTCACTTTTTATCTTTTGTGTATCTACTATGGATTTCTGTTTTATGATTACCATGAGGCTTACATAAAGCATCTTATGGTCTTAACAGGCTATTCTGAGCTGATAACAACTTAATTTTGATTACACACAAAACTACAATTATGCTCCCTAACTCCCCTTATATTTTATGATTTTGATGTCACTATTTACATCTTTTTTATGTTCCGTATCCCTTAACACATTTTTGTAGCTATACTTTTACAAATAGTTTTGTCTTTTAATCTTCATACTAAAGATACAAGTGATTTACACATCACCATTACGGTAAGAGTATTCTGGGTTTGAACATGTACTTATTTTACCCATGAATTTTCTTTTTTCATATTTTCTTATTACCAATTAACATCCTTTCCTTGGCTGGGTGCAATGGCTCATGCCTGTAGTCCCAGCACTTGGGGAGGCTGAGGCAGGCTGATCACTTGAGGTGAGGAGTTTGAGATCAGCCTGGGCAACATAGTGAAACACTGTCTCCACAAAAATACAAAGAAAAAAAAATTAGTTGGGCGTGGCAGTGCAGGTTTGCAATCCCAGTTTCTTGGGAGGCTCACGTAGGAGGTTTGCTTGAGCCTGGGATGTCAAGGTTGCAGTGAGCCACGATCACACCACTGCACTCCAGCCCAGGCGATAGAGTGAGACCCTTTCTCAAAACAAACAAAGAAACAAACAAAAAAACAACACCCAAAGAACAAACAAACTCAAAAACCAGATTGTTTTCTCTCAGCTTGAAGAATTCCCTCTAGCATTCCTTGTAATGCTGTGAACTACTTCAGGAAGATTATTTTTAACACCTTCTTAGAAAGTTTCTAAATCTCTGCTTCTTTAGGGTTAGTCAGTGAAGCATTACTTTGTTCCTTTGGTAGTGTCATGCTTCCCTGATTGATTGTCACCTTTGTGGCTGTGCATTGGCGTCTGTGCATTTAAAGAAGCAGGGACTTGGGCCGGGCGCGGTGGTTCATGCCTGTAATCCCAGCACTTTGGGAGGCAGAGGTGGGCAGATCACTTGAGGTGAGGAGTTCGAGACCAGCCTGGCCAACATGGTGAAACCCCGTCTCTACTAAAAATACAAAAAGTTAGCTGGGCGTGGTGGTGGGCACCTGTAATCCCAGCTACTCAGGAGTCTGAAGCAGGAGAATCACTTGAACCCGGGAAGCGGAGATTACAGTGAGCTGAGATTGTGCCATTGCACTCCAGCTGGAGCAACAATAGCGAAAGTTCGTCAAAAAAAAAAAAAAAAAAAAAAAGAAGTAGAGACTTACTCCAGTGTTTGATGACTGCTTCTGGCTGGAAAAGCGCTTCATGTTTCAGTCCCTCCAGAGATTCTGGGAAGACCATCTGGTATGGTGCGTGGATGGGCTTGCTGCTGGATTTCTTGGGAAAGCTGGCTTGGTGAGCAGGTAGGGTGGACCTGGGACCTGAGTTCATGGATTTGAGCCTGGGTCCTGGTGCCATGGGGACCAATCTGGCTATGGGGGCCAGTCTTGCCCTGGGGTGGGCCTGAAGCCTGAGGCCATGTGGGTCAGACTTGCTCTTGGGCTGTCTGGCGCCTGGGGTGGACCTGGAGCCTGAGTCTGAGAGGGCCAGCCTGGGGTCTGAGGCCAAAGGCGTTAGTGTAGCACTGGACAAGTGTGGAGACTTTAATTCTTGGGGGCTGGCCTGGAAGCTGGCTTTGCAGGTACTGGCCTGGTGCTTGAGGTCACAGGGGTCAGCCTGGAGCTGGAATCGATACAGAGGCTAGGTCTATGCGTGCCAGCCTGAAGTCTGAAACTATAGAAGCCAGCCTATCATTGAAGCAGACCAGGTCCAGGGACAGTAGGGATTGTGCTGACACTGGGGAAGATCTGGGAGCTGGGTCCACAAGTCCAGGCCTGAAATCTGGGGCTGTAGGGACCGGTCTGCAGGTGATTTCTGCATGTGCCAGCCTGGAGTCTGGGTCTCTGGAGGCTGGCCTGGAGTCTGAGGCTGCAGGGCCAGCCTGGCCCCATGGCAGGCCTGGCGACTCATTCCATGGGTGCCAGCCCAGAGCCTGGGGCTGTAAGGCTAGTTTTGCCCCAGTGCAGGCCTGGAGGCTTGGTTCATAGGTGCACCCAGAGTCTAGGGCTGAGGGAGAGGCCCGGCCATGGGGCCAGTCTGGAGCCTGGGACAACCAGGGCCTGCCTGGTGATGAGGTGGGCCTGGAGCCTGAGTCTATGGGGACTGGACCAGCGCTGAGGTGGAGCTGAAGACAGTGTGCACGGGTGACCTGGAGCCTGGGAATGGAAGGGCAAACCTGGAGCCTGAGTCCGTGGGGGTCAGCCTATGCTAAATTGATTTACAACAAAAGCGCCAAGGCCATTCATGGGAAAAGAATCGTTTCTTAAAGAAATGGTGCTAGGATAACTGGTTATCCACATGCCAAAGAATGAAATTGGACCCCTACCTACTTCATACCATATACCATATACAAAAATTAGCTCAAAATGAATCAAAAACATAAATGTAAGAGTTAAAATTAATACTTTTAGAACAAAACGCAGGGGTAAATTGTGTCTTTGTATTTGGCATTGGATTCTTAGAATATGACACCCAAAGCACAGGCAACAAAACTAAAAATGATAAATGGGACTTCACTGAAATTGAAAACCTTTGGGGATCAGTGGACATTATCAAGAAAGTGAAAAGGTAACAAAATGGAAGAAAAACCTTTGCCAATTATATATCTGATCATGTAACATCTGGAATATATTAAAACTTACAAAAAATCCATCAAGAAAAGGTAAACTTATTTTTGAAATAAGCAAAGGATTTGAATAGACATGTCTCCAATGAAGATATGCAAATTGTCAAGAAATGCATGTAAAGATACTCAACATGATTAGCTATTAGGAACATGCAAATCAAAACAATAAGGTGCTGTTTCACATCTACTAGAATGGCGATACTTTTTTCAAGATGGAAAACAGGAATTGTTGAATAGGATGTAGAGAAATTAGAACCTTCATACATGGCTGATGGGAATGTAAAATAATTCGGCCACTGTGGAAAACATTTTGGTGATTCCTAAAAATTTAAACATATAATTAACATGTGACTTGAGCATTACACTCCTGAGTATATAGTCAAAAGAACTGAAATCAGGTGCTCAATGACATACTTGTACATGCATGCTCATAGCAGCATAATTTCAAAAGTCAAAAGTTGAGAATAATCCAAATATCCATCAACTGATGAATGGATAAACCATCTGTGGTCTATGCATACACTGAAATGTTATTCAGCCATAAAAAGGAATGAAATACTCACAGATGCTACAATGTGGATGGGCCTTGAAAACATCATGCTAAGAAAAGAAGCCAAGGCCAGGCGCAGTGGCTCACGCCTGTAATCCTAGCACTTTGGGAGGACAAGATGGGTGGATCACTTGAGGCCAAGAGTTGGAGACCAGCTGGGCAACCTGGTGAAATCCCATCTCTACAATAAATACAAAAAAAATTAGCCAGACATGGTGGTGCATGCCTGTCGTCCCAGCTACTCGGGAGGCTGAGGTGGGAGGATCCCGTGAGCCCAGGAGGTTGAGGCTGCAGTGAGCCTTGTTTCCACCACTGCACTCCAACCTGAGTGAAAGAGGGAGATCGTGTCTCAAGGAAAAAAAATAAAAAGGGTGAGAAAAACATGAAGGTCACATATTGTGTGATTTTATTCATATGAAATATCCAGAATAGATAAACCCTTAAAGACAGAAAGTAACTTAGTGTGTGCCTGAATCCAGGAAGAAGAGGATGGGAAGTAGTTTCTTAATGAGTATGCAAATTTCTACGGAAGTGATGAAAATGTTCCAAACTAGATAGAGGCAGTACTTGCACAACATTATGAAAATACTGAATGCTGCTGGACTGTTCATTCTGAAAGGTTAATGTTATGAAAACTCCTCAAAAAATAAATTTAAAAATTTGTTGGCAATACCTCTAAGGTCTATTTCTGGAATCTCTGTCTTTTCTGCTGACTTATATCTACCCCATTGCTAATAACACCCTTGTTGTATTTAGTGTAGTATTCTCATGAGTCTTAGAAGTCAGGTTTGGGAGGCCAAAGCAGGAGGACCACTTGAGCTCAGGAGTTCAAGACCAGCCTGGGCAACACAGTGAGACCTGGGAAACATAGTGAGACTCCATCTCTGCAAAAAAATAGATATATTAGTCAGGTGTGGTGGTGCACACCTGAAGTCCCAGCTACTCAGCAGGTTGAGGCGAGAAGATCATTTAGATCTGGGAGTTAAAGGCTGCAGTGAGCCATGATTGTGTCACTGCACTCCAGCCTGGGAACAGAATGAGCCTCTGTCTAAAAAAAAAAGGTGAGTAAAGTGGTTCCTTCAACTTCATGCTTTTTAACTTTTTTTTTTTTTTTTTTTTGAGGTGGAGTCTTGCTCTGTCATCCAGGCTCGAGTGCAGTGGCATGATCTCAGCTCACTGCAACCTCCACCTCCCGGGTTCAAGCAATTCTCCTGCCTCAGTCTCCCGAGTAGCTGGGACTACAGACACGCACCATCACACCTAGCTAATTTTTGTATTTTTAGTAGATACAGGGTTTCACCATGTTGGCCAGGATGGTCTCCATCTCTTGACCTCATGATCAACCCGCCTCGACCTCCCAAAGTGCTGGGATTGCAGGTGTGAGCCACTGCACACTGCCCAAAATTGTTTTAATGATTGTAGTTCTTTTGATTTTTAGTATATTTTAGAATCATGTTGTGTATGTCTACAAAACATCCTACTATCATTTTAATTGTATTGCATTAAATATATAGATCAATTCACAGAGAACTCATGTATTTGTTGAGTGTTTCCATTTATAAACACAGTATACTCCTGTGTATTCCATTCATTTAGGCCTTCCTGGATTTCTTTCATTAGCATTGTGTAATTTTCAGAACGTAGAATTTCTTTGATTCATGCCTAGGTATTTCATTTTTGCAGTTATTGTAAATGTCACTGGTTTTTAAATGTTTTGTTTCTATTTCTATACTTACTTTATATAGAAATGCAATTTATTTTTGTGTATTGAGCAAATACGCTTTACCTTTAGTAAACTCGCTTATGAGTTCTAGGAATATTTTTTGTAGATTCCATGGAATTCTAGGCATAGATAATAATGTCATATGCGAATATCAGGCAGTTTTACTTCTTCTTTTCCTATCTGAAAGTCTTTTAATTCTATTTCTTGAATTATTAAAATAGGAAGGACTTCTAAGTATGATGTTGAATAGAAGTGGCAAGAGTAGATACCCTTGTATTGTTCATGAACTTAGGAGGAAAACGTTCAGGTGTTCACTATTAACTATGATATTAGCTGTGGGTTTTCTTGATAAAGATTACCTTTATCAAGCTGAGGAAGGTCTTTTCTGTTCTTAGTTTGCTGAGAGTTTATGTCTTGAATGGATGTTGAATTTCGCCAAAGGCTTTTTCTACATCAATTCATATGATCATGTATTTCTTTCTTTTATTGACCATTAATATAATGGAATAAATTTATTGTTTGTTTTTAACATTCAACAAGCCCTGCATTCCTGGGATAAGCCTCACATGGTTGAACTATATACATACATATTTCAGACATTGCTGGATTCAATTTGCTAATATTTTGTGACGATTTTTGCATTTATGTTCATAAGAGTTGGTGGTCTGTTGTTTCTTGCTTGCTTGCTTCTTTTATACAGTCTTTGACTGGTTTTGGTATCAGGGTAATCCTGGGCTCACAAAATGTGTTGACAAGTAGTCTTTACTGTTCTATTTTTGGGAAGAGATATTGTAGAATTGGTATTAATTCTTCTTTGAATGTTTGGTGGAATTTGCCAGTGAAACCATCTGGGTTGGAGTATCTTCTTTGGAAGGTATTTTACTATGAATTCCATTTCTTTTTATATAAAAATTTTTTGTAGAACTAGGGTCTCACTTTGTTGCCCAGGCTGGTCTCGGTCTTCTGGGCTCAGGTGATTCTCCCAGCTTGGCCTCCCAAAGTTCAATGTCTTTATAGGACTATTCAAGTTATTTCATATTGGGTGAGTCTTGATAATTCATGTCTTTCAAACATTTAGTCCATTTCATGTAAGTTCTTGAATTGAGTTGTTTGTGGTATTGGGTTGCTGCAGAAATTTTTGCTATTGAAAGTAACGACAAAAATCACAATGACTTTTGCACCAACATTATACCATCTCTCCCTCTTTTAGGCCATTGTTAGTATGTGTCTTAGTGTGTTTTGTGTTGCTGTAACAGAATACCTGAGACTGGGTAATTTAAAAATAAAAGAGGTTGATTTAGCTCATGATTCAGCAAGCTGGGAAGTAGGAGGAGCATGGCACCAGTAACTGCCCAGCTTCTGGTGACAGTCACCTCCTAGGCCAAAACATAGTGGAAAAGGCCAAAGGGGAAGCAGACACATGCAAAGAGGGAAAACCCGAGGGGCATGCTGGCTTTATAACAAACCCACTGTTATGGGCACTAATCCAGTCTCACCAGAGCCAGTACTCACTCACTACATCTAGAACGGCAGCAAGCTGTTCATGAGGGTTCTGTCTCCATGACCCAAACACCTCCCACAAGGCCGCACCTCCCAGCACCACCATGCTGGGGATCCAATTCCACACGAGTTTTGGCGGGGACAGACCAATCATATCCAAACCATAGCAGTATATTTCTGTATTCCCAGGATCTGGAAAGATCCCAATAAGACAAAATTTTTAAAATAATGTTCATTTTTCTGTGCAGTTAATGTGTAATAAAGAATTTGCCTGGACTTTGTCCCTAAGTCCTGGGAGATAACCTCTAATCCCTTGCAATTTCCTGAGTGATAGTGTCATTCCTGATGAGTCCCACGGACCACACTTCATGGTTTACGCTAATGAGGTGAATCATGGGAGGCCCCTAGATAGTTCATGTAATGA
Source organism: Rhinopithecus roxellana (assembly GCF_007565055.1). Lineage (NCBI taxonomy): Eukaryota > Metazoa > Chordata > Mammalia > Primates > Cercopithecidae > Rhinopithecus > Rhinopithecus roxellana. The sequence goes on from NC_044555.1 coordinate 25,798,355, forward strand.
GATGACTCAGACTGGAGGCTGGCCATACCAGAAAGTCCAACCATATGGCTAGAGGGTTGGGGCATTGAACTATGTGATACCAGCTCAGAGAGAGGGAGGGAGGCTGTAGATCGAGTTAAACTAGATGACCAACTAACAGATGGCCAACACAGAGGGTTTATCTGAATTATCTCATCTGCCATTACCAGGAGAAGACATTGGGTTTATTCCCATCTCAGTGATCACTCCTCAGTCTTTACTGGTTCCTCATCTTCTCTCAAAATTCTCTTTTCGGGGATGGGAAGATGTTGAAAATATTCTATATTTTGATCTGGATGGCGGTTACATGGGGGTATAACTGTGATAAGATTGTATACTTACATTTCTGTGATTTGCTGTATGTATGTAATGCCTCAATTTTTAAAAGATGTCATATAAAAGTGGAAATATATGGTATAAGATATGGAAGAAGATATTTATCCTATATACAATTGGCAAAAGATTGGTATCAAGAATATATTTTTAGGCCGGGCGCGGTGGCTCAAGCCTGTAATCCCAGCACTTTGGGAGGCCGAGACGGGCGGATCACGAGGTCAGGAGATCGAGACCATCCTGGCTAACACGGTGAAACCCCGTCTCTACTAAAAAAAATACAAAAAACTAGCCGGGCGAGGTGGCGGGCGCCTGTAGTCCCAGCTACTAGGGAGGCTGAGGCAGGAGAATGGCGTAAACCCGGGAGGCGGAGCTTGCAGTGAGCTGAGATCCGGCCACTGCACTCCAGCCTGGGTGACAGAGCGAGACTCCGTCTCAAAAAAAATAAATAAATAAAAATAAAAAAAAAGAATATATTTTTAGAACTTGTAGAAATCAATAAGAAAGACAAACAGCCCAGTAAGAAAATGGGCAAAACTCATGAATAGGAATTCCATAGAAGAAGGAACCTATGCGGCCAATAAACACATGAAGATATGCTCAGCTCATCAGTAGTCAGGGAAATGCTAAACATGACCTCAAGATAAATATTGTACCCATTTGATTGGCAAAGAATAAGAAACCTGGCAACATCAAAGGTTAGAAATAACGCAGAGCAGTGGGATCTCATACAGCTTGAAACATGTTGGGAATATAAATGAACACAACAAGTTTGGAAAACAATGTGACATCAATATATAAAGTAGATCATTGACAACTCAGCAATTCCTATCAATGTCCTCTGGACAAGAGTTTCACAGCAGCATTGGCCACAGTAGCAATAACCTGGGACCAATGCAAATGCTCATGAACAAGAGCATGCCTAAACTGTGGCATATGCACACCATGATACACTATGTAGCAAGGCAAATGGGTGAACTGCAGTTCTATACTCAACAATGGATAATGTTAGTATAAGTATGAAAATAGTAATTCCCACAGGACTACATACCGTGTGACACCCTTTTCATAAAGTTCAAAATCAAGCAAAACTGAAGAGTATAATGGCCGAGCGCAGTGGCTCATGCCTGTAATCCCAGCACATTGGGAGGCAGAGGTGGGTGGAGTGCTTGAGTCCAGGAGTTTGAGACCAGCCTGTGCAACATGGCTAAACCCCGTGTCTCCAAAAAATTAGGCAGATGTCACGGTGCGCGCTTGTACTCCCAGGTACTCGCGAGGCTGAGGTGGGAAGATCACCTGAGCCAAGGAGGTCAAACCTGCAGTGAGCCAAAATCATGCTGCTGTACTCCAGACTGAACGATCAGAGTGAGACCCTGTTCCAAAAACAAACAAACAAAAAGAGTATATTGTTTCATATATATACTTATTTTCAATAAAAATCAAAGGAATGCCAAGTACACAATTCAGGCTGGGGTTGCCTCCGGTGGAAGTGAAGGGATTCAGGAGGTTACGGTGAGGGGAGCTCAGAGGTAGATATACAGGTTTCTACTAATAGCCTAGTTCTTGGATTGGGTAATAGGTAAATGGGGGCACATTGCATTTTAAAATAAACAAATAGGGCCTCGTATCAATCACGGGTAGCATGTTATGAAATAAGGATTATGATTAACTCAATTCTATATTACCAAAGTCTCCTCCAAAAATCAAATGCTGCATTGACCTACTTAGACCCAGGCCTGAAATATTTGTTCTTCTCTCCTTCCAGGCTTCACACATGCTCCCCCAGCTCTTTGGTCAGGCCAGAAAGCATTTGAGTTCGACATCTCTCTCTTTGTATTTATTTGAGCAGGAGGCACTAGAGCAGGGCTGCATGTCTTGCATCTGACACTGTTTAACCCCAAAATTAGTTGGGACAGAAAGAATCCCCCAGAACCCTGGAATAAACGGGGTCCTGATGATCAATACGAGTTCTACTCAGCAAATGCAGATTACAGCAAACCAAAGAAAGAATGTCCAGACTTCTAAATGAAATGTTTCCCTACAAAACAGTTTAGAATGAAGGTCTTTCAGAGGCCTTTTGCACAATTTCCTACTTAACTAGGAAACAGTCCTCCTGTAAGTGCACAAAATCATGTTAGCGTATCGTGTTGGGTTTTATCACTGATTCATAAACATGTTACCCATTTATTATGAAGAACATGACAAAGGATACAGACGAACAGCCAGATGAAAGAGATGCATAGGGCACAGTATGTGGGAAGGGGCATGGAGCTTCCATGACCTCTCCAGGTGCACCTCCCTCCAGGAACTTCCATGTGTTCAGCTATCAGGAAGCTCCCTTCCCCCCAAATTCTTAAAAATATAGAGCCCCGGGGCTCAATTTTTGGTCTGATTCTTTTCTTTAACTACATTCTTGCCACAGCTGATGGAAGACGCTGGTTTCAGTACTACCTATATCAGGAACAAGACGAAGATGTCCCCTTTCACCACTGCTATGCAAAGTAGTACTGCAACTTTTAGTCAAAAATCTTAGGCAAGAGAAAAAAATGAAAGGCACACAAAACAGAAAGTAACAAGTTTGCTGGGCTCATGCTTGTAATTTTAACACTTTGGGAGACCAAGGCAGGTGGATCACATGAGGCCAGGAGTTTGAGGCCAGCCTGGGCAACATGGCGAAACCCTGTCTCCACTAAAAATACAAAAGCTAGCCGGGCCTGGTGGCACCCAACTACATCTGGGCCTGAGGCACGAGAATCGCTCGAACCCAGGAAGTCGAGGCTGCAGGGAGCTGAGATTGCACCACTGCACTCCAGCCTGGGTGACAAAACGAGACCCTATCTCAAAAAAGAAAAGAAAAAAATAAGAAATTAAATTACCTCTCTCTGAAGATAACATGATTGTACATATATAAAGTCTTAAAATATTTTACAAAAAACAAAATCAACATATACAGTAGCATTTCTATACATTAATAACAAAGTATCTGAAAATAAATCAAGAAAACAATCCCATTTAAAAGAGTTCTCAAAAATAACATAAAATAATTGGGAATAAATTCAATCAAGGAGGTAAAAGATGTGTGCACTGAAAACTATAAAACATTGATGAAAGCAATTGAGGAAGCCACAAATAAATGGAAAGCTAACCCATGACCAGGGATTGGAAGAATCAATGCTGTTAAAATGTCCATACTGCTCAAAGCAATTAACAGATTCAATGCAATCCCTATTAAAATTCCAATGCTAGTTTTACATACATAGAAAAAGCAATCCTAAAATTCGCAGCAAACCACAAGAGACTCCAGTTACCCAAGCAATCTTGAGCAAAACGAACAAAGCTGAAGGAATCACAACCTGATCTCAAAACATAATAAAAGCTAGAGTAATCAAAACATCATGGTACTGGCATACAAACAGACACATGGACCAATATAATAGACTAGAAAGAATTCTTGCATTTATGGTCAAGTGGTTTTCAACAAAGATGCCAAGAACACACAATGTGGAAAGGACTTTCTCTTCAATAAATGGTCTTGGGAAAACGGAAATATCCACATGCAGAAGAATGAAATGGGACCCCTGTCTCAGATCATACACAAAAATCAAGGCAAACTGGACTCCGGATTTAAATATAAGACCTGAAACTATAAAACTACCAGAAGAAACATAGGGAGAATCATCCATGGCATTGACCTGGGCAATCATTTTTGCGCTATGACCCCAAAAGCATGAGCAACCAAAGAAAAAATAGAGAAATGGGATTACGTCAAACTCAAAGGCTTCTGCACAACAAAGGGAATGATCAACAGAGTGAAGAGGCAACCTACAGAACGGGAGAAAATATTCTCAAACTATACATCTGATAAGGAGTTAGTATCCAAAATATATAAAGAACTCAACTCAATAACAAGAATACAAATCACTTGATTTTAAAATGTGCAAAGGATCTAAATAGATATTTCTCCGAAGAAGACATACAAATGGCCAACAGTTGTATGACAAGGCTCAACATCAAGGCCAGGCGTGGTGGCTCACGCCTGTAATCCCAGCACTTTGGGAGGCCGAGACGGGCAGATCACGAGGTCAGGAAGTCGAGACCATCCTGGCTAACATGGTGAAACCCCGTCTCTACTAAAAATACAAAAAAAATTAGCCGGGCGCGGTGGCGGGAGCCTGTAGTCCCAGATACATGGGAGGCTGAGGCAGGAGAATGGCGTGAACCCGGGAGGCGGAGCTTGCAGTGAGTGGAGATCGCGCCACTGCACTGCACTCCAGCCTGGGTGACAGAGCGAGACTCCGTCTCAAAAAAAAAAAAAAAAAAAAAAAAAAAGGAAATGCTTAACATCACTTATCATCAGGGAAATGTCACAATGAGCTATGACTTCACACCTGGTAAAATGGCTATTATCAGAAAGATAAAAGAAAACAAGTGTTAGCGAGGATGTGAAGAAAAGAGAACCCTTATACACTGTTGGTGGGAATGGAAATTAGTAGAGCCACTGTGCAAAACAGTTGGAGACTTTTCAAAACACTAAAAATAGAACTATCCAGCAATCCCACTACTGGGCATTTATCCAAAAGAAAGGAAATCGGTATATCAAAGAGATACCTACACCCCCATACTTATTGCAGCACTCATCACAATAGCCAAGATATGGAATCAATCTAAGTGTCCATCAGTGGATGAATGGATAAAGAAAATGTGGCATATATACACAGGAAATACGATTCAGCCACAAAAAGAATGAAATCCTTTCATTTGCAGCAACCTGGATGGAACTGGAGGTCATTATGTTAGGTCAAACAAGCCAGACACAGATAGACAAATACCTTATGTTCTCAGTCATACGTGGGAGGTAAAAATGTTGATCTCACAGAGGCAGAGAATAGAGTGATAGATATGAGAAGCTGGGAAATGTGTGTGGATTGGGGGAAGGGGCGTTGGGAAGAAGAGAAGTTGGTTAATAGGTATAAACATACAGTTAAAAAGGAATAAGTTCTAGGCTGGGCATGGTGGCTAATGCCTGTAATCCCAACAGTTTGGGATGCCGAGGCTGGCAGATCGCATGAGCTCAGGAGTTCCAGATCAGCCTGGACAGTATAGCGAAACCCTGTCTCTAGGGAAAAAAAAAAAAAATTAGCCCTGCATGGTGGCTTGTGCCTGGCAGCCTCCCAGCTACTTGGGAGGCTGAGGTGGGAGGATCACTTAAGCCCAGGAGGCTGAGGCTGCAGTGAGCTGTGATCACGCCGCTGCACTCCAGTCTGGGGCGATAGAGTGAGATCCTGTCTCAAAAAAAAAAAAAAAAGGAATAATTTCTAATGTTCAACAGCAGAGTCGGATGACTACAGTTAACAGCAATGTATTGTATATTTCAAAATAGCCAGAAGAGAGGACTGGAAATATCTCCAATACTAGGACTGAAAAATATTCCACGTGATGGTTACCCCACATATCCTGACTTGATCTTTACACATCCTATGCACGTGACACAATATCACATGCACAGCATAAATATGTGCAGGTAGTATGTATCCATTAAAATTAAAATTAAAAAAATTATCCATAGCACTATCATTTGATTTAGTAATCCTGCTACTGGATATATGGCCAAAGAAAATGAAATGAGTATGTCAAAAATATCTGCACTCGCATATACATTGCAGCACTGTTCACAAGAGCCAAGACGTGAAGTCAACCTAAGAGCCCATCAGATGGATGAATGGATAAAGCACATGTGTATATGTACACACAGTAGAATAGTATTGAGCCTTTTTTACAAAAAAAAAAAAAAAGGAAATCCTGTCATTTGTGACAACATGAGTGAATCTGGAATACATTATGTCGAGTGAAATAAGCCAGGCACAGCAAGACAAATACTGTATAATCTCACTGGGATGTGGAATCTTAAAAAATCAAACTTTTTAGAAACAGAGACTAGAATGGTGGTTACCAGGGTCTGGGGCTGGGGAGGATTGGGCAGATATTGGTCAAAGGATACAAAACTTCATTTAGACACGAAGTCTAAGTTCAAGAGATCTATTGTAAGCATGGTGACTATAGTTAATAATAACATATACTTGAAAAATTGTTAAGAGGGTAGATTTTAAGGGTTCTCACTACAAAAGATGAAAGGCATGTGAGTTCATCCATATTGTAGTTAGCCTAATTTAGCCATTGCACAACGTATACCTATTTCAAAACATCATGTTGTACACTATAAATGTATACGATTGTGTCATTAAAAATAAACAGAAATAAAATACAAAGAAATGAAATAAATTCCATTTGTCCAATAAAACTGAGGTGATCCTGGTGAAGATGTGCAGAAATTGGAACCTTTGTGCGCTGTTGGTGGGAATGTAAAATGGCACAGCTGCTGTGGAAAACCGTGTGGCGGTTACTCAGAAAGCTAAAAATGGAATTACCCGGACCTTATGCTATGAAATGAGACAGTCACAAAAGGACAAATACTACATGATTCCACCTATATATGGGATCTAACATATTCAAACTCAGAAACGGAAGGTAGAGTGGTGTTTTCCAGAGGCTGGGGGGCAGGGGAAAATGAGGAGTTGTTTAACGGGTATATATTTCAGTTTTGCAATTGAAGACATGCTGGAGATTGGCTGCACAGCAATGCGAATATACTTAACACTACTGAGCTGAAAACTGAAAAACGCTTAAGATGGTAAATTTCATGTTCCGTGTATTTTAACATAACTCAGTAGAAAAGTGGTGCAATTTCTGTCTCTGGAGTGGGTGTGGGGGGTGCACGACAACATATTCAAGCTTATGTACAAGGCGTTTGAGGTCGGGGCATGGAAACATACTGAGGCATTGTGTGTATGGTATTTGTGCATGAGAATGAAACTCCTTGACCCTGAAAACAGGAAGGGCAGTGGAGTGTGTGGTGTGATAAGGAACGCTGAAAACAACCTCCCGAGAATGCGGTTTGAGTGCTTTTACAAGGCCACAGGTGTCTCAAGACCAGACCTCAAAAAAGCCATCTAGTGGATGTTTGCGGTTTCACAGGCCCTTTCATTTTTTTTTTTGTTTGTTTGTTTTTTTGTTTTGTTTTTTTTCTTTTGAGACGGAGTCTCGCTCTGTCCCCCTGGCTGGAGTGCAGTGACCGGATCTCAGCTCACTGCAAGCTCCGCCTCCCGGGTTTACGCCATTCTCCTGCCTCAGCCTCCCGAGTAGCTGGGACTACAGGCGCCCGCCACCTCGCCCGGCTAGTTTTTTGTATTTTTTAGTAGAGACGAGGTTTCACCGTGTTCGCCAGGATGGTCTCGATCTCCTGACCTCGTGATCCGCCCGTCTCGGCCTCCCAAAGTGCTGGGATTACAGGCTTGAGCCACCGCGCCCGGCCCTTTCAATAAATACTTGGCGGACAGATGCTGGGGCGGACTCTCTGAGCAGAGCTGCCCCTGGCCCCGCTCGGCTGGAATTCTCTGAGAACTCATTCTTGGCGTTCACTGCAAGCTATAAGCTCTGCGGTGGGCCCTGAAAAAAAATATCGATGCTACGATGACTCCCATATGTATTTCTTCAGCCCAGATCCAGACCTTTGTCTACTCAACTTCTCCACGTGGATACCTAACAGACATCTCAAATTGAAATATCCAAAACCAAACTCCTGACATTAAACACAAGAAGCAAGAAATATGAACATATTTTCTGATTCCACTAATACAAAGTACATAACAGTCAAGATCAAATCATATTATTATTTCTTGAATTTAACTTTTAAGTTCAGGGGTACATGTACAGGTTTGTTACATAGGTAAACTTGTGTCGTGGGGGCTCTTGTAGAAATTATTTCATCACCCAGTGATTAAGCCTAGTACCGGTTCATTATTTTTCCTGCTCCTCTCCATCTTCCCACCCTCCACCGTCCGATAGGCCCCAGTGCGTGTCATTCCCCTCTTTGTGTCCCTGTGTTCTCATCATTTAGCTCCCATTTGTAAGTGGGAATATGCAGCTTTTGGTTTTCTGTTCCTGCATTAGTTTGCTGAGGATAATGACCTCCAGATCCAACCATGTTCCTGCAAAGGACCTGATCTCATTCTTTTTTATGGCTGCATAGTATCCCATGGTGTATGTGTGCCACATTTCCTTTATCCAGTCTACCATTGCTGGGCATTTAGACTGATTCCATGTCTTTGCTCTTGTGAATAGTGCTGCAATGAATATACACATACACATGTCTTGATAATAGAATGATTTAGTATATTCCTTTGGGTATATGCTCAGTGATGAGATTGCTGCGCCGAATGGTATTTCTGTCTGTAGGTCTTTGAGGAATCACCACACTGTCTTCCACAATGGTTAAACTAATTTACACTCTCACCAACAGTGTATAAGTGTTCCTTTTTCTCTGCAACCTCGCCAGTATCCATTATTATTTTACTTTGAAATAATAACCATTCTGACTGGTGTGAGATGGTATCTGGTTGTGGTTTTGATTTGCATTTCTCTAATGGTCAGTGATGTTGGGTGTTCCTTCACAAGATTGTTGGCTGCATGTATGTCTTCTTTTGAAAAGTGACTGTTCATGTCCTTTGCCCACTTTTTTTTTTTTTTTTTTTTTTTTTGAGAGAGTCTCGCTCTGTTACCCAGGCTGGAGTGCAGTGGTGCGATCTCCACTCACTGCAAGCTCCGCCTCCCGGGTTCACGCCATTCTCCCGCCTCAGCCTCCCGAGTAGCTGGAACTACAGGTGACCACCACCACACCCGGCTAATTTTTTTGTACGGTTTTAGTAGAGACGGGGTTTCACTGTGTTAGCCAGGATGGTCTCGATCTCCTGATCTCGTGATCCACCCACCTCGGCCTCCCAAAGTGCTGGGATTACAGGCGTGAGCCACCGCACCTGGACTGCCCACTTTTTAATGGGGTTGTTTGGTTTTTTTCTTGCACACTTGTTTAAGTTCCTTATGGATGCTAGATATTAGACCTTTGTCAGATCCATAGTCTGCAAACGTTTTCTCTTATTCTGTAGGTTGTCTGTTCACTCTGTTGATAGTTTCCTTTAGTGTGCAGCGCTCTTCAGTTTAATTAGATCCCATTTGTCAATTTTTGCTTTTGTTGTAATTGCTCTTGGTGTCTTCATCATGAAATCTTTGCCCATTCCTATGTCCAGAAAATGATTGCCTAGGTTGCCTTTCAGGGTTTTTATAGTTTTGGGTTTTACATTTAAGTCTTTAATCCGTGTTGAGTTAACTTTTGTATATAGTGTGATATAGTTTGGCTGTATCCCTACCCAAATCTCATCTTGAGTTGTAGCTCCCATAATCCCCACGTCTTGTGGGAAGGATCTGGTGGGAGGTAATTGAATCATAGGGGCGGATCTTTCCTGTGCTGTTCCTGTGATAGGGAATAAGTCTCCTGAGATCTCATGGTTTTATAAAGGGCAGTTCCCCTGCACATGCTGTCTTCCCTGCCGCCATGTGAGACACACCTTTGCTCCTCCTTCGCCTTCTGCCGTGATTGTGAGGCCTCCTAAGGCATGTGGAACTGTGAGTCCATTGAACTTCTTTTCTTTATAAATTACCCAGTCTCAGGTATGTCTTTATTAGCAGCAAGAGAATGGACTAGTACCTGGTGTAAGAAAGGGGTCCAGTTGCAATCTTCCATGTATGGCTAGCCAGTTATCCCAGCACCATTTCCTGAATAGGGAATCCTTTCTCCATTCCTTGCTTTCGTTAGGTTTGTCAAAGACCAGATAGTTGTAGGTGTGGGGCCTCATTTCTGGATCCTCTGTTGTTTTCCATTGGTCTCCATGTCTGTTTTTGTACCAGTACCATGCTGTTTTGGTTACTGCAGGCCTGCGGTGTAGTTTGAAGTCGCATACCGTGATGCCTCCATCTTTGTTCTTTTACGCTTAGGATTGCCTTGGCCATTCAGGCTCTTTTTCAGTTCCATATGAATTTTAAAATAGGTTTTCTTGTACTGTGAAGAATGCCACAGGTAACCTAATAGGAATCGAATTGAAACTGCAAATTGCTTTGGGCAGTATGGCCACTTTCATGATATTGATTCTTCCTATTCATGAGCAGAAATGTTTTTAATTTGTTTGTGACATCTCTGATTTCCTGAGCACTGTTTTGTAGTTCTTCTTGTAGAGATCGTTCACCTCCCTGGTGTGGAGTATTCCTGGGTATCTTGCGTGTGTGTAGCAATTATGAATGGGACTGTGTTCCTGATCTGGCTCTCTGCTTGACTGTTGTTGGCGTATAGGAATGTTAGCGATTTTTCACATTGATTTGGTATCCTGAGACTTTGCTGAAGTTGTTTATCAGCTTAAGGAGCTTTGGGGCTGAGACTGTGTGGTTTTCTAGATTTAGGAACATGTCCTCTGCAGGCAACCTGTACTATTAAAAGAATGTAATGTAGGATATAGGACAGAAAAACATAGAGCAAACAGAGGAAAGGATGATCACAAAAGTAAATGTGTTGGTTTCCTCTTGAAGGAGAAATGAGACTGAGATCAGGCAGAGACACCCCAGGAGCTTTGGGGAATGCTGGTGGTGTTCTCCTCTGTGACATGGGGGTATTTCCGTAGAGGTGCCTTTGATGATCACCTTATTAAACCACACACACAGATTGTGAAGTTCTCTCTATGCATGTTGCATTTCAAAATAAAGAGGGGCAAAATTGCATAACAAATAACACACATTTGTAGTTAACACTTCTCACAATCCACTGACCTGGAAATGACTGATTAGTTTTCTGTATGTGTAGTTTTCCAGTTTTAAGGATGTTCTACAAATGGAATCATACATTATATAGCATTTCATATTTGGTGTCTTCAGCACAATGAAATAAATATAAGACCTGTAGAACTGCAGTGTACTGTTTCTTGACCTCAGTACTCAATATGTGCTTTCATCACTTCACAACAGTTCATTCGCGTAGGTTGGTTTTCTCTTTTTTTTTTTTTCTTTTTTGAGATGGAGGTCTGGCTCTGTCGCCCAGCGCTGGAGTACAGTGGCGGATCTCAGCTTGTCAATTGCAAGCTCCGCCTCCCGGGTGTTACGCCATTCTCCTGCCTTCAGCCTCACGAGTAGCTGGGACTACAGGCGCCCGCACCTCACCCGGCTAGTTTTTTGTATTTTTTAGTAGAGACGGGGTTTCAACCGTGTAGCCAGGATGGTCTCGATCTCCTGACTTAGTGATCTGCCCGTCTCGGCCTCCCAAAGTGCTGGATTACAGGCTTGAGCCACCGCGCCCGGCCAGTAGATTGGTTTTCTAAACTTGTAATATGTATAGTATGCTGTTATAAATATCATATGATATTTAACTTATGTAATTAGTTATATCTTGGTAATGGACTTTTCTTAAAAATGGATAGTATCCCTAAGAATACCCCCATACATTCCATTGCAAAAAAAAAAAAAAAAAAAGGAATTCCATCGTATGAATATACCACAATTAACTGACAAAAACTACGAAGGTGAAAATTTGCGTTGTTTTCCCTACTGTTGTTGCCTTAATTTCTTTATCTCAGGTCCTAGGTCCTCCACCCCCTGAGAATAAGTGGATGGGGAGGGGGGACACATCTCCCGTGAGAAAAATGTAGCAAGTGCATGGGGTTCCAGCACAAAATCCACAAATTCTGAGTGAAAACTTACCACCCAAATATAAAATATTTACCAAAACATCAAAATTAACATCACAATTATGTAAGCATCATTCCTATGATGTTCAGTGAAATCTATGAGAATTTGAAATCAAGCTATCACTATCAATAAACTGATATTAGTACTCGCAAGGAGATCTGCTATAAATAGGGAAAATAAAATGTTGGTTATCCTTCTGGTTATAAAATACTTACTGTTTAATGCGAGGTTACTTCCATTAGCACGGGTTTTTCTCGGCTTATGGTGGCAAGCACCACACAGAAAGAAAACATCACAATCTATGCGCACAGTTTAATACATGATTATCAAGTGCACCTGTATGGAAACGTTCCCCTAGGTCCCAGAGGAGAACACCGCCAGCATCTCCCAAAGCTTCCTGGGGTGCCCTGCCTGAGCTCAGCCCCACTCCTACTGCAAGGGGTAACCAACATCCTGACTTTCTGATTGTCCTTTCCTTGCTCTTCTCTATGGTTTTATACCCTAAGTATGCGTTCTTCAACAAGGTAGGTCAGTGTTGCCTGTCATTTGAAGTTATAGGAATGGAATCATTAAACTATGTCCGTGTTGTCCCTTGCTTCTTTCACTCGATATTATCTTTGTAAGATTCGCGCCTATTATTCCATGGAAGAGTACTTTGTACCTTTCCGTTGCTGAAATACTGTTCCGTTGTATTAACATACCGCAATGTATTCATTCCATCCCATGAAAGTTGCGATTCTTCACGGTTTTCCATGTTTGGAACTGGATGGTCACAAAAAATACTACTTCCTAAACCCTTGTCGCACAAGTAAAGGAGTCCTGAGAGGGACATGTTGGCTGCTAAAAGCATATATTAAAAGAGGATCGCAGACAATTAACGAGAAAACGTTCGAAAAGAAGCCAACATAAGACCAAGGAATGTAGAAGGAAGTCATCAAGGTAAAAGCAGAAATCAGTGAAGCGGAAACCAGCATAAGAATCACAAAACCAGAAGTTGGGTGTTTGGAAGAGGAATGAATTGGTAAAACTCTTGTGAGACTGGGAAGAAAACAAGGAGAGAAGGGCACCGCGATCAGGAAAGAAAAGGGAGAGATAACCACAGACGATGTTACGTCCATTCTCGTGTTGCTGTATCGAAATACCCAAGACCGAGTCATTTATAAAGAGAAGAGGCTCATGGTCCCGCAGGCTGTATGGGAAGTGTAGAGGCTTCTGCTTCTGGGAGGACTCAAGAACTTGCATTCATGGCGGAAGACAAACAGGAGCAGGTACATGTTACATGATAGGAGCAGGAGCAAGAGAGAGAGAACAGGGGGAGGTGTCACACACTTTTAAATGAGCAGACTTATGACAACTCACTCACAACCACGAGGACAGTACCAAGTGAATGCTGCTAAACCATTCCGGAGAAATCCACCCGTGATCCAGTCACATCCCACCAGGTCCCACCTCCAACATTAGAAGTTACAGGTGGGCACGAGACTTGGTGGGGACACGGTTCCAAGCCATATCGTATGCAGACATCCAAAATATAGAAAAAGGATATTGTGGGGGAACTGGATATTCACACAGAGTCCCCATGCAGTAAACAGCACATAGCTAATTAAATACAAAGAGAAGATGGCACTTTCACAATGGAGTAATCTGGAACAGCGCCCTGACCACATGGTCAAGATGAACATCACCAGTCATGAGACAAAACCGACATGGAGAATCTGCTGATGTCATTGCCCTGAGAAGGACAGCACTGCTGCTATGCAGTAGTCCGGCCAAAAATGTTAAACCTACCTGAGTCTAATTACAAGGAAGCCATTCGACAAACCTACGTTCAAGGGCTTCCTGACAACTGCACTGGCTTAAAGCACACTTTAAAGCAGGTGGATCACGAGGCCAGGAGATTGAGACCATCCTGGTAACATGGTGAAATCCCGTCTCTACTAAAAAATACAAAAAATTAGCTGGGTGTGGTGGCGGGTGCCTTTGTCCCCAGCTACTCAGCAGGTTGAGGCAGGAGAATGGTGTGAACCCAGGAGGCAGAGCTTGCAGTAGGCTGAAATGGAACCACTGTGCTCCAGCCTGGGCAGCAGAGTGGAGACTCCATCTCAAAAAAAAAAAAAAAAAAAAAAAAAAAAAAAAAAGTACTCCTTAAAGGACGCTGAAGAGACCTGATGGGCCAAGAACCATGGCTTCACGTCCGTATCACATCACTTTGGGGAGACCTAGGCGAGTGGATGGGGCTTGCCTGTAGTCCAAGCTACTCAGCAGGCTGAGGTGGGAGGATGCCTTGAGCCTGGAGGCGGGAGGTTTGCAGTGAACCGGGTTCCCGACACTACCTGCCAGCGTGGGCGGACAGAGGGAGACCCTGTCTCAAAAGAGACTTCACAACTAAATGCAAAGCATGATGTTTGGTTGGAAAGAGAATTTTGTTAGAAAGCAGCTATGAGGGACACTATGGGACCATGGGACAATCGAAAATGTTTCAAGTGATCATACAGTAAAAAACTGTGTGGTCTCAATGTTACATTTCCTGAGGTGTCATGATGGCATTAAGGTTTGTGGTAGACCATGCTTTCTCGTAGGCGATACATGTTGCAGTATTTACGGATGATGGATCTAAATGATTCAAATGGATCTCAAATGATCCCACAAAACAATTAAAAAAAATACAAGCACACACACCTCTCAGAGAAAGACAGGGGCACGGGATGGAGGGAGGGATGAAGCAAATGTGAGAAAGTGGTAACAACTGGAGGATTCAGTTGAAGAATATACGTAGGGGTGCTCCTTGTGCTTTCCCTGCAACTCTCCTGTGGCTCCAAATAAAAACAAATGCAATCTGGGATGAAGGGGGCACTATGGACCATTTTATTCCAGTCAGTTTGAAAACAATGCAAAAGGTCACCAATCGGTAGGAAACCAAACCCGCCAAAATGGACACAAGAAGGCACAGCCAACCTGAACTGTTCCAGAATCATTACAGAAAGATATCAGTAGTTAAAGGCTTTCCATGAATAAACTCCAGGATTCCCCACCACATTCTGACAAACATCCTAGGAACACATATCTTCCATTTGACACAAACTTGTTCAGAAAATTGAAAGGGAGGGGCCGGGCGTGGTGGCTCACGCCTGTAATCCCAGCACTTTGGGAGGCTGAGGCGGGTGGATCATGAGGTCAGGAGATCGAGACCATCCTGGCTAACACGGTGAAATCCCATCTCTACTAAAAATACACACACACACACACACACACACACACACACACACTAGCTGGATATGGTGGCAGGCACCTGTAGTCACAGCTACTTGGGAGACTGAGGCAGGAGAATGGCATGAACCTGGGAGACGGAGCTTGCAGTGAGCCAAGATCGTGCCACTGCAGCACTCCAGACTGGGCGACACAGCAAGACTCCATCTCAAAAAAAAAAAAAAAGAAAAAAAGAAAAGGAAATTGAAAGGGAGAAACAATCCTCCACTCACTGTATGAGCTTGGCATAACCTCGATACCAAATCCTGCAAGGACACCTAGAGAAATATCACAAGCTAGAGATCAATCACAGGCTCATGACATAGAAGTAAAAATCGGAACCAGAATCTTAGCCCACGGAAGCCTACAGGATATGAAAAGGAAAATACCTAATATGGCATGACTACTATCGGCTTCATCCCAGAAATACGAACTTAATTTCCCTTCAGAAAATACAGTGGTACAATTCTCCACATTAACAGATTCGGGGAGAGAAAGACGCTCCTCGTAGTCACAAAAGGTATTGACTACATGTCATTATCCATTCGAGATGTATTGCTGACATTATGATTTCCCAAAAAGTTAGGACTATTGGGCTATAACTTACTCAGAGGTCTATGGGATTTTGTAAATGCATACAGCTATGGAAACACCAGCACATTATATATAGATACAGAGCATCGCCATCCCCCCCCCCCCAGGTTCCCCCACGCCCTCTGGTGGTGAACTCCTGGTCTTAACCCTCAGATCCTGCAACCACCAATCTGTTTTCTGTTCCTAGATTTTTGCCTTTTCCAAAATGTCATATAAATGGAATCACACAGTACGTAGCATGCGTATTTGGCTTCCTTCAGAGAAAGACACTCAGATCGCAATTCTCTAAAGGTGCAATGTACAGTTTCATGACCTGGGTAGTAGTTACCTGGCTTGATCACCTTATACCTGTCAAATGGCCGGCTTCTGAGTTATCCCCGTGTGTGTGTGTGTGTGTGTGTGTGTGTGTGTGTGTGCGCGCGTGTATGTGTGAGAGTGTATGTGTGTGTCTGTGTATTGTTTCAAACATATTATAATTTTGCATTTAACTGCCTCTAACTTTTATATGTTGGTGAGGGTTATTAAATGGCAATTATTAATACTTAAAGGAAAGTGAGTGATTATTGGAAAAGTGAGCAGAGTGATTTCCTCTGGCATGTGCAAAGGGGGAGGTAGTGATCGGGACGGGGCAAACAGGAGGGTTCCAAAACCCTGCCAACGTTCCGTTCCTTGCTCTGCATGGTAGTGACCTGGACTTCAACATTGCACAACCACATGGGTGCCGTTCACACTGGATCACGAGAACGGGGCACCCTGGGATCCCACAGTTAGAGTTTGCACGGCCACCCTGGTGGCCACAGCCTACGCGGTTGTACCTGGCAAACACTGGTGTTGGCCTCATCCTTTGAGGAAAAGGGTAATGGGAAAATGTGTGGGAAAAGGAGGAGTTCTTGGCCTGGAGGCTGAGGACAGA